>NC_072736.1:110285753-110585753 GCF_026930045.1 Uloborus diversus
GAACTAATTGAGATTTCGAAAAATCCTTTCTTAGTGGTTACTTTTGTAATCATGCAGACATGCCTGCCAAATTTCAAGTCTGAAGCTTCAGCGGTTTCGGCTGTACGTTGATATATATATATATATATATATATATATATGTTATCTCAGGACATTGATTTTTATATATTAAGATTTATTCATTAAAAAATACTGAAATAAAATGTAGAAACTGACAATTTTTTATGCTGTCAAAATTAATTATGATTTTTTTTCTTAAATATTTCACTTATTGATTAAATGTGGCATTAATTTCCCTTTTGTCAGATTAATTTCTTTTATTTTGTACTAACATATCACTTCTTGTTCCTTTTCTTAAGCAATAATACTTTTTTGAAGACCTTTCATAGCATTATCTAGGTTTTGGTTTAATTAAAGCGGTTTAACAACAGTTGGTGAGAAATACAGTTAGACTTGAATTGATTATTGCAGAAAGGGCATAAGTCACATTTTTTTCAAAATTGAGTTAGCTGTGGTCAGGGCCGCCGCTACCAGCAATGGGGCCCGGTACCAATTTTCATTCCGGCCCCCCCCCCCATTCCTTTTTTTAACTGTCGCGCTTCATTTCCTTTCACTCACATACTTATTAACTTCAAAATGAGTAGTTTAAAATTGCATTCATATGTGATGTTCAATTGTTTAGTTGCCGATAGTTTTTTTTTTTTTTTTAATTTTAATGTTAATTTAAAATTTAATCATCTTTTATAAAATATGTTTTCAAATACAGTAACTTCATGCGGTAAAAATTGGATAATTTGTCATGTTTGAGATAAGTGAAGTTACATGATTGTGAATTATGAATGTTCAGTAAGGCGAAGCCGGATGAACGAAGGGAAAAAAAAATCCGAATTACGAAATAAAAAGCTCTAGACGTAAAAATTAAAGCCGAACAATGGTACCGTAATGATATTATAAGTCGAAATATCATTGAAATAAATGCTGAATTTATTACCACACATACATATTACATTTGACTTAGATAATCCACAGTCAGGAGAAAGTATTGAGTTTCTAGAGTAAATATAAATTAATAATCGAAAATAACATATACATATAATCTCTCCGAACATGAGATTTTAAATTAATATTTAAATTAACTTACATACGTTTCCATAACTTTAACTTCTAACGAATATAGATATACCTGTCTGGATTACAGAATGGACATTTAGTGGTTTTTTTTTTTTTTGTCAGTAACATTCACTAACATATTCTCACCCTACGTACTTTTTTTGTCGCAAACTCGTGTATGACTGAATTAAAATCCACTTGTGCTGCCAACTGGTGCTCAATGCCAAAAATAGCTAGCGAATTTAGTCTGTCTTGTCCAATTGCTGATCTAGTCCATGTTTTAATTCGATTTCCTAATTTACTAAATGCCCTTTCAGCTTGGGCGACAGTCAAGGGGAGAGTGCAGAATATGCGAAGGGCAATACATATGTTAGGAAATATTGTTTGAAGCTTTCTGTTGTAAATCTCATTCAAAAGCACTAGGGGAGAAAGTTCAGTTACTTCATTAAACACTGACGAATGAATGTTTCTAATGTGAATAATCTCATTTCCAAGTTGACTATTTAAGTCGATTGCATACTTTGATGACAAGCATGCAGACAGCTTTTGCACTTCTTCATCATCTAAGGACATATATTTCAGTATTGGTTTAAATAGAGAACAAATTTCTTTCATTTCTTCAAAACGAGTATTTATATCAATTATAATAAAGTCCAAAACTGTAAAAATTACTTCTGTTCGAAATTTATATTCACCGGGTAAGAGTTCAGTACTTTGATGCATTGCTTCTTCTTCAACTTCTGCTCCTTGGTCAAAAAAAACTTTTCTCTTTTTTGTTCGTTTTTTTGAATTTGAAAATTCGATCTCCAAGTCCATGGCTTCAGAAACCAATTTTGTTTCTTGAAAAATTGCAGGCCAACCATCCCTTAACTTTTGGAGATCTTTATGGATATCATTTAGAAGGTTCAGTTCCACATCCAGGGAAATTCCACGTGTTTGGATAATCACGTTTCGTTCGTCAATACATGACAGCACTTTTAACCAGAAAGCCGACATAAGCATGCTCTCAAAAGAGCTAAAGTATTTTCTTAATGCTCGAGCTTCACTGAAGGCCTTCTCGGTTAATTGTAGTTCATCACACAAACGATCGAGAGCTTTCAATAATCCTGGACGGTGCAAGGAGATGGGTCGAACAGCGTCAATGCGAGAACTCCAGCGCGTTTCTGATAATGCCATGAGAGAAATTGGTATCTCTTCTAAAAGAATGGACCATCTGGAAGGACTGGCTGCAAAGAGTACAAATAATGCTTGCACAGAACCAAAGAATGTCATTATTTGAGGACACATCTTTGCAGCATTTACTCCAGTTAAATTTAACGAGTGGGCCCCACAAGGTGAAAATAGAGCAAGTGGGTTTTCGTTTAGAATTCGGCTCTCGACTCCTTTCACAGCGCCCTTCATATTCGACCCATTGTCGAATACTTGTCCCCTGCAATCCTCTAATGGAATCGCATGCTTTTTAAGGCAATTCAACAATTCCTGAGCAATATCAAATCCCGTTTTTTTTGAGAAATTCAGAAATTCAATAAATCTCTCCTGAATTTCAAACAAATTCTTATCTGATGAGAAAGAAAGATACCTTAATATCAATACATTCTGTTCTTGATGACTTACATCTGGTGTTGCATCAGCTATGATAGCATAATAAATTGCCTTTTCACGTTCTGCAAGAATTAATTTCAAAACCTGATCACCACATAAGGAAATAAATTCATTTTGGCTCTGCCATGACAGATAATGCGTATGTTTTTTGCTTTCCCCACGTTCCTGTTCAAGTTTAATTTTGTTCAGATGATCTCTAGTTATTTCATCATAATGGCTTATCAATTCTAAACATCCTAAAAAGTTTCCGTTGCTCACATGCCCTATGTGGGAATTATCTCCTCTGAAGGGGAGACCTCGAGAAGCGAGATGAAGTGTAACATCAATTATTCTTTTAAGAATTGCTTTCCATCTTTCTGTCTCGCACATTATCAGAGTTTGGATGTTGCTGTCAATACCCTTCCCAGCCAGAGACTGCTCCAAAGATTTCCACGAAACATAGCAATTCTTATGTCCTGCACTTTCTTCATGTGAGGGAAATCGAGAATAACATTTTTTCCAAGGCACTTGAGCTGGTGAAAAACCACTTTTCTTCGCAAGACTGCTATTGCCTTTACTAGAAATGGAGTTTTTAAATAAAAAGCAGGGGAAACAGTAAAGTGCTTGATTCATAGAACTCCATACAAGCCAGTCTCGCTGCAATTCTTCTCTTTGGTTTGAGCTTTTGCTGTATAGAAGCTTCTTTTGAAACTGTTGCTTGTTTAGGTCTCGTGGAAACTTAACTGCAGACAGTTTATTAAAATTTGGAGCTCCAATTTTTATTATTTCTGAGCGAAGAGTATCATTTATAAAGTCCGGCCATTCTGCAGGATCACTCAGATTTGCATTGCTAGTTGAATCCAGTTGACTTATATTTTCACTTCTATTTTCATCAAATTTGGAGCCTAGAGAATCTTCTTGAGTTATTTCAATCGCTGATGTAATTGGTTCATTTGATTCCAGTTCAGTTGTTTCAGAAAATACTGGTTGCACTTCAGGATCGTTCAGATTTGCATTATTAGTTAAATCCAGCTGATTTACATTTTCTCCTCTACTTTCATTAATTTCGAAGCCCAGAGAATTTTCTTCAGTTATTTCAAACGCTGAAGTAGTTGGTTGATTTGATTCCAGTTCAGTTGTTCTAGAAAATAACGGTTGAACAGAAAAACAAGCAGAGGATTGAAAAAAATTAGTAATCTCTTGCCTGCCAATAGCACTTTTTTTTTCTTTTTCAGCTCGGAGCCTTTTCTTTTCAGCCCCTGATTTGTGTTTGTAGGACATTTTGACCAAGACCTGCAGTAAAACTTTCTCTAACACGTAAATTAAAACACGCGTCAAGCGAGATCGTAGATTACCGTGAAAACAAAATCAAAGCACATTCGAAATACTACGTCTTTCACGAATCGCAAGAAAATGAGATTTCGAACCGACTCTCCTTGCGGATTGCATTGTAACCGACAGCGCATTGCTAAACGCTGGCTTGCATTGTCTTGTGGTTCTTGGAAGCAGTGGTTTCCCAGGCCGCTATCCGCCT
The DNA here is from genome assembly GCF_026930045.1 of Uloborus diversus. NCBI lineage: Eukaryota > Metazoa > Arthropoda > Arachnida > Araneae > Uloboridae > Uloborus > Uloborus diversus. Next base: position 110,289,979 of record NC_072736.1, read on the forward strand.
ACCCGTCGCGATGTCGTGACCATTGGTCGCATCAACATGTGCCGAGTGGACAAACAGCGTGCAGCTAGCCAAGGTAGATTCCTAGGCAACGCTGATCGTGCGGAAAAATTGACTTAATGAGTTTTTGTAGCGGGAGAAGAAAAGTTTGCGTTGCAAAATTCCAGTGGTCAGGTTGATTTCAGCTTAGCGCTTCATGAACAAAAGCTTAATTTTTTTCGAGAAATTATTAACATTATTATTGGAAAAACTGTTTCATTACTTTACGGGCCCCCCCAGAGCTCCGGGCCCCGGTACTATAGGTCCGGTGTCCCCCCCAAACGGCGGCCCTGGCTGTGGTTTCCCCATATTTGTATTGTAGAGACATCGACTGGTGTAGCAGGGAAGTCGATCCTCCCAATACTTAATTTTGGGGTCACATTTTTGGTTTAGTGCAGAAAGGGCATAAGTCCCGGATTTAATGCCCTTTCTGCACTAAACAACGAGAAGGAAGAAATAGTAAGACACAATGGTAAGATCATAGAAGAACTAGATTTTTTGGCGTAATGAAGTAAAAACAAACAACTCCCTTGATCTAGCATAATTTCGTAATTGTAGGTTCGTCAGTTTGGGGGGTTAGGGGGGATTCAAAATCACGGAATCGGAATGAAATTTGCTAATTTCTCAGGGGTTTTATTAACATCAGTCTAGGAACTGCAAAAAAACTATTCTTTCAGTGTGATATACGCTGGTCAAAATAAGAACAGCACTGCATGACTTTTTCTAGAAATAACACTAAAGAAATTTAACAAGATTGCTGATGAGTTTCCTCTGAGAGGACATTTGTTTGTCCTTTGCGATCAGGATTGTGGGAAAGTAAAGCAAATGTTAAACAGATATGACAGATTATAACCATGTGAATTCAATTTCTTATAAGTGATATCCTGAAATTACATCAAGATTCACCGTCAAATTTGTTGAAAACAATGAAATCTGTAACACACTTAAACAGGTGTCTTTCATTTTTTAAGAGGACTTGTCTCTCAAATTGAAATTTTGGAAAACTATTCTACTGAGCGACAAATGTTTTCAAATATCAAAATTCGATAGAATATCAAAGGAACGGTTTCAGTCTAGCATTTTATAGACGGTTTTCAAGAGAATATTGCAAAGTAACGCTTATCGGCTGAACTACCTTCGCCAACATTAAGTATAAAGGGAATTTTTTCATATTGTTGGAAGAAATAACAAATATCAAGTTGATTATTCAGTGCAATTTGGAACATAGTCATACTAATCTGTACATGGAACTTGGAACACAAAACTAGACAAGAGAAGGACAGAAAAAAAGATTTCCATGGAGGATGTATTTGATGAATATGAATATAGTTTCATACACATCTAAAACTTTTGCTTTTTATCTCAGGTTGTTAGTTTTTTTTTTTTTTTAAATTTTTTGCATCAGACTTTATTATTTCACTAAAACAATACGAGAGAAAGAGGAAAATACACAATGTATTTTCTTAAGATAATGAATTTATAAATATGGATTTTACTAATTTTTGTCACTTTGTTATATTATTTTTTATTTTCATAAATCATTTTGAAACAAATCTGCTTCACTTGATTTTTTCATCACTCTTAACTAGTCTTGCAGGATATTCATAGCAGAAAGGGCATAAGTCCAAATTAAAAATATAATAATAATTAATTTCAGTGACGAAATGAAACATAATCAACAAGTGAAATAGATACTTACTTTAAACTCGGTCACATTAGACCCTACTTCAGTTACAACTCCAGCTCCTTCTAAACCAAGAACAAATGGTGGCTTGACTCCATGCGTAAAAATTCCTTGTCGGGTATACAAATCAGAAAAGTTCATTCCACATGCTTTAATTTCAATGATGACGGTATCATCGCTTACAATAGGTTTGGGGATTTCTTGCAATTTTATTTTCTCGTAGCCTCCAAAACCAGTCAGCATCAGAGCTTTCATAGTTTCCACTTCAACAGCAACTGAAGCTATTGATAAAAAAATTTCAGAAAACATGGACAATATTCTTTGGTACTTAATATTTATACCTGGGCTGTCCAAAGAGATTATAGTGCCCGGAAGGAATACTTTCAGTTACCCCTCCCCCTCCCACACAAACACAAAGAAATAAAGCTAGTTTAAAATACTTCAGTACATAGTAAGATAAACATTGGCCTTCTTTTAAAGCTGCTAAATTCACACAAACAAGTGTGCTTATATAATCGAAAAGTACAGAATATTTTCACATCTTAAGTGTTAATAATAATAGATCGCAATTATTAAATAGTTGAACATTTGATCTTTATGTATCAAAAAGTACAGGAATGAAATCTAATGTGTTTATTAGCATTTCAAAAACTATTTAAAAAAAAAGTTTGATGATAAATGAATAAATTAAGCAAAAGCTCAGTTTACTGCGCTTTCTCATTTACTTGCGCCGGCCTCTTTGTACGGCCCTGATTTATGCACACATATTTAACACAGGATGTAGCAATTTTATTTACAATTTAGTTTCAAGATCTGTCAAAATAAATAAAAATATAATGAATTTATAAAGTTTTTGCAAATAATAAACTCGAAATCAAACAAATATCTGAAACTGAAAAGAAACAAACCTTCCATGATGTTTTGTGAAGATTATAATAATGGTCTCATAAAAATGACAGCGTCTTTAAAGTGCCCGGGGGAAAATTCCAATCCTCACGTGCTTTTGTTGTTATTTTCTTTCCCGCGGAAAATTCATTCTCATGTGCCTCTTCTTCGCCGAATGTAAATTATTGGATTCATGGAGGAATGTCGTATATTTTTATTTATTTATATAGATTCTAAACAGCTTCACATACGTAAAGGATAGCATACAAAGCTCTTTGCCTCTGGAGAAACACGGGAAAGATTTACAGTATACAAAGGAAATAACACCGGCGGAAACCGAACCCACGACCTCCGGCTTAGAAGCTGAAGAGGTGACGCTTCTACATCAGAGTCCCAGAGGTCCCACGTCATATTTAATATCACTTTTACAAAACGCTGTTCGGTGATTAAAAGTTCCCTTTTTGTGGGGATAGTCCCAATCTCTAACATTGTGTCCCCATGTTAGAAATCGCAATGGGGAAGGGGACCACATTCCTGAATTATGTCCCCCCCCCCCTTAAAAAAATAATCAAACTTTGCAGTGGAATGACATATCAAAATTTTTTTGGAGCATTGGGTACTATACTGTTAATAATAATAATTATTTTGCCGTTATGCGTTATTTAGGTCTCCTGCGTAGTACTCAAAAATAACAGAATTTAAATACACTAAAGAAGAGGTGAAAACAATTAAAAAAAAAAAAAACCTGTGACCCCCTACTTCCACCAATCAACTCTAATTTGAATTCTGAATGTTTGAATTCAAATTATGTTTTTCGCAATCACGAGTTGCGACTGGACCCTACTCATTGGAGTTATTGTTTCTAGAAACGGCTCTACCCCTCCCCCCCCATCCCCAAGCTTATCCCTCTTCCTGTTTGGTTACGTGTGTAAAGTTGAGTATGTGTGTGCACGTAGGTGTATGTGTGTAAAGGCCCGCGCGTGTGTGAGTGTGAATGTGTATGAGCATGCGTGTGTTGGATATGGACGCCACCGCTCAGCAGGAATGGATTCCGGGGGACAGTGCTCATTACCAGAGGAGCTGCGAAGGGCGGTGGTCGGTGCTGCTGCAGAGGCCCCTGGTCCAAGCTGAAAAAGGAACCACAACATCATAGGGCGGTCAAATGAGAACAATAAGCAATCGTGATTACTCAAAAAAAAAAAAAAAAATTCTAAGCACTTTTCATAATGAACTCAAAAGGAATAAAGTAGACCTTCGTTTTACGCGGGTTTATTTTATGCGGTTGAGATTTTTTAGCGGTTTAAGATTTGACACCTTTATTTCATTTTACGCGGATGAGTTTCGATTTTACGCGGATGGGGCAATGCAAAAAGATAAAATTTTCCCGTCTTTCAAAATCCAAACTCCTAAAGATTGTGGATTACGCGTAATCAACTGCATTTTGGAGTGCTAATAATGGAGTTTGGACCACTGGAGACATTTTTTGCGATTGGTTCCAGAGCTGTTTCCAGAAGTTCAGTTACTAAATTCAGAAAGTTCAGAACTCACTGGAAGAACAGTTTTTAAGAGTGACAAAGGAGGACAAAACCATCGAGGATACCGACGTCGGTGACACACAATCAAAAACATTCCCATTGAGAATTTTGAGCCGTTCCTAGACAACAGAACTGATTTTTCTGAATTGTTACTGAAGGAAGATTCTATCATGTTAATGACGTAAGTGATCATGGATGCGTTAATGCTCTGCAAAGAATTACAGAGAAAAATTCTTAATGACTGCCAAAAGACTATCATAGACAGCTCCTCTTTATAAACAGATCACGAAATTAATTTGTTTTTTTATGCATGTTGTGCATAAAAGTCAATATAAGTACACATTAAACTTATTATACAATTATAGAATGAAGTATTTTGTTATCTACGGAGCCAAACCTCTATTTTAACTTTAAAAAAAACCCCTGAAAGTTCAGATAGTTTTCTGACTGATTTTAACAGAATATTTCTGTCGTATTTTTTTCTTGCAACAACAGAAATATCACGATAGAAAATAACAAAAACAGAATTTTTCCATTTTTAGGGTTGTCACTGTGCTGTACCTTGTTAGTATTCTGATTAGTCTTCAAGTTATGATAAACGTCACTTTTTGATAGTGCTTATTAAATCGCACTGTTACATGTTGTTAATTAAAAGCTTATTTAGAATAACAGTTCAGATGTCGTAGACAAAATAGATAGCTTGCTATTTCATGTCTGGAGAGTAATATACTCGTATGTCGAAATTGTTTTTACGCCTTTGGGCTTTGTAGGTTTGGAAAAATGTTCGTGCCTTTTTCAGACAGGCAGATGTGTTTTGATCTCCCTGGTGATTTGTTGTGGGTTTTACTGAGTCAGTATTAGAATATTATTGCAGTGTATTATTTTGCTCAATACTTCGAACAATTCTATTCGTTAGTCATATTGTGTGTTCTAGCGGTGAGAATAGTTTTAGGATCTCGTGTTATCCATTTAAAATAAAGGCTATTTATTGGATTACTTGTATCCAGATGCAATTGAGATACTTAAATTTAGCACCACTGGTCACATGTAAGTATTGTTGAATATTTTTGTACATGTTAATATACAAATGTATTTTTCTTGTTATTATGCATTTGATAGAATTCCGATGGTAGCTGATTTAGAATTTATAGAACTATTAAAAAGTTATTGTTTTTGCTCTAACGCATTGTAGTGCGAGTCATTAAAACGTTAAATGGCCAACATTTAGTATCAACCGGAGATTATCGTGGTGTGCAAGCAAGACAGAAAAAAATCACTCAGTTTTTTTTTTTTTTTAACAGTTTGAAAGTAAACATTTTAAATCTCTAAATAAAAGTATTTCTTGCTGTTATATTTTTTGCGAAAAGGCATAGCAGATTGTTAATCTTTGAAAATACGATTAAAATTTTGATAAGAATAAGTTTTCTTGACTACTTAGAAATCTGGAAACATTCATTACTCCTTTCGGGATTTCATTTATAATAATAAATATAAATTACTTAATTTATTTTATTAGGATCTCATCCAACAACTTATTTGAGATTATTGCAAGTTTCTTGTAAAAACATTTCGGGTAAAACGAACTGATTGATATGTTCAGCCTAAGTATAATGATTATGCACTAAAAATCTATGTTGCTATTCCAATGAGTGAAAAATGCGGAAATCACCGGGGGGGGGGGGGGGTATATCATCTGATCCAAAAATTCTTCACGTGTATGTCAATGATTCTGCTTTTAAACACAGTAAATTGTTATACTTTCCAATCAGGTATATTATTCTATGATAAAGTCAACCGGTTTTTAATGGTATTTTATTTGACTCATTCTTCAAATAAAAATATTCTATTTTTCATATATGCTTTTCCATGCCACCCCAGACAATGTACGACGAAGGGAATATCGAACAGTATCAGCAGGGATAATTGGTGTTATATTCAAATCCATCAATTTTTCTGCTGGTACTATTTGATTAATCTGATTCATCTGAAGGTGTATGGTAGGTAAGTTATCAAGCAAAATTTTCACTTAAAATATATTTGAGTAATAAATACAAATTAAAAAAAATAATAGTTTTTGAATGGTTATCTATTTTTTTTATTATAGATCATTTTAAAGATAGGATAAAAAACGAGAATGAAATTTCAGTAAAATATGTGAAAATGAAAAACGAAAAAATAGCGCAACGAAAAGTCAATAACCGAAAGTTCAGTAAAGACACAGAAAATTTAAAAACGGATAAAGAGATGAACGGAAAACTTAAAAACGGAAAAATAGATCAACAGAAAGAAGAGAAATGGAATTTTCGATAAATCACGGAAAATTTATAAACGGAAGAACAGAACTAAACGGAAAAATGAGAAATGAAACCGGCAACTTTGCTGCCGGTACTTTATCCGTTATTTTCAGGAAATTTTTTTAACAGTGTAGTATTAGGTATCAATTTACGCGGCATTTCCGTGGAACGTACAACCTCCGCGTAAAACGAGAACTACTGTACGTAAATATTGTCCTTTGTGACCCAGAAAAAGTTATTTTGTCCTTTTGAGTGCATTATGAAGAGTAGGGCTGGGCGATATCAGAATTTTAATATCTCGATATATTGCTCTCCAAAAATCGACATATTGATATATTTCGGTCGTTACATTCAACATCTCATGGGGGGAGGGGGAGAGGGGGTGCAATGCATATAAATGCACTGCCTGTTATTTAAGTAAGTATCTGCAACAGAGTTATTTATGTAAGTTTTGCAACAGAGAAAAGCCATCGGCCATCTTGGTGAATAAATATTTCAGTAATTTATTCTAATAATAGCCAGGATGCTCATGTGTGTGCACACATGTGTGTGTATGTGAGTGTGTGCGGGGGCGAATCATGAGGGATATTATACCATTGAAACTTTTGGAGACATTGCTTTAGAAGAATTTAAGTCTTTTTGTAAGTGGTCTCAACTCTGGGGAGAAAGGGAGGCTTGGTAAAATTGAGGTGTGCATCGCAGTTGGGGGGAACGGGCACCCCTAGTTACATCACATTTGCACATTAAGATATGTAACAGAAAAACGCAACCAGACGTATAGATAATTAAATATTTCATTGATTTATTCGAATAATAGAGAAAGCAGACGTGCCCATGGGAGAGGGGGGGGGGGGGGGGGGTTCATGATGCTGAGTTCAAGGACGGATGCAAGGGAGGGGCGATCACCCCTCCCTTAAGAATGATGCCCCAGCAATTTTTTCCGAATGGAGGTCCTAAAACGAAAGCATAGGAGATTACCTTTGATCTGACGTTAAAGAAAGGAATCGGGTTCGAATCTCTCTCCCGAAAACATTTTAGAAATGAAGTTAGAAAAAGGCATTTCTTGGATGAACTTCGATGATGTTAGAAAAATGAGTTTGGAGGCCTTCCCCCAAGGCTTTTTTCAAAACGGCGCGATTTTAGACATCTCAAGTAGTGTTAGAAGAAATAATGGGTTCAGTGTCTTTCCTCCGGTAATTTTCGGAAATTGAAGTTCCAAAAAGCGCAAGCAATTCTTCTAACGGCTTTCGATGATGTTAAGGGAAGCGGAATTCGAAACATTCCTCCGGAAAGATTGCGAGATTGAGTTTCTGAAGCGTAGTTTTAGACTTCTAGAATACTTCTAACGACGGAAAAGGAAATAAATAGGTCCGGGGAGCTTCCTAAGCTAATCTCTATATTTAAGTTGTTTTACATAAAAATGACACCCTTCCCCCCCTCCCATCAGATGTAAATCAGATACGTAGTTAGAAGTAAGGTAAAAAAACAATCGCTCCCTCCTTGAAAAAATTTTGGACCTGTCATTGACTGAATATATACCATTAAAATTATCAGAGAAGTTTTCTTTTTTCAAGGAGTTTAGTCTCTTCAATAAGAGGTCGCGTTTTGGGAGGAGTGCGATAAAACTGAGGGTGCCATCGCACTTGGGGTCGGGGTAGGGGGGGGGGGCAATTCTAGCTATATCATCGGTTTATTACCATCTACAACATAGAAAAGCTGTTGAACATCTTCTAAGGTAATTATTTCAGCAATGGGGTTGTTTCCATCAGTTAAAAGTACTACTTTTAGTCACTGAAATTGATAGAATCAGCAAAAAAAAAAAAAAAAAAAAGAAAGTAATAACAACATGGACCTAGAAAATACTTTAATTTTCCCAACAGTTATTTTTTTAACTAATTTTTTAAAATGTCCGATTTTTCAAACAAGGCTTGGTCTTGATGACGTCACAAATGATGCACTTTGCCGTATCTTTCTACCGTGTGTCCACGTTATGAAAATGAAGAAGCGAATTAAATATTGCGCTCTACGCTTGCTATCAACCATATCGTTGCCAATACACGTCAATAAAGATGCGAATTAAATATTTTGCTCTGTCAATGGCAACACTGAATGGCATTTCATCATTTGCGATGTCATCGGCTAGAACTGTAAACAATGAAAGCGCACCGATTTAGGCAATGGGTCATTCCATACAGATTCAACGGATGAGTGCGCTCGACCATTTTTATTTTTTTTTGAAACTCATATCCCAAAAAGATGCATATGAATGATGTTTAAAACCACTTTTATTTTTTATCTAACCTTAATCCTTGATTTTTTAGGGGTCATCAAAAGTGATTTTCGCAGTCAAAAATGGGACTTTTAGACCTTTGCATTTTGGCCAAAATCCATTTGAATTACATTTATGGCAGTTAATTTTACGCTTTGATGTTAAAGTGCATAAGATGATAGTCTCACATGCTGAGTTACGTGACTGTAACTTAATAATTAAAATAATGGCAACAGGTTAAAGTTCAAGGTCAAATGTAAAATTTTTACTTATTTCAAAGGGTCATAACTCGCTTAGGGGACGGAAACACAAAATGAAATATGGTAAAAACTAATCACTGGAGTCACACTAATGAGAAAATATAGCTGTAATTGTGTGTTTGTTTACCCTTTACAAATTACAGCCCCTCAAAGATCAGAAAATTGAGAAAAATGACATTTTTAGACCCCTGTAAACCAAAAGGGGATGGAATTAAAAATGAAATTTCTTGACCAATTGAATATTCCATTCAAGTACTATACATGTTATATATATTGTTTTGTGTATTTGGTTTATAAAAAAGATACAGGTCTTTGAAATTGAGCAATTTTTCTATTTAATTTACGCACTAAAACAGAAATAAAAAGTGTGAAAACTTCATTGCACTTTCTTAAATGGCCTATATAATATATTATACTGAAATATCATATTTTAAGTATAAAAAAAAAACTATTTTAATTTGATAACTTAGAAATATTTGGACATGAATGAGTAGTTCATACTTTATTGACAGCTTAAGTAGTTAATTTATAGACTATCTACACACACAAATTTTCAATACACACAATTATATGCTCTGTACATTAACATATCTAAATTGCCTAAAACATATGCAAAAACATTATATGTACAAAATTTAAATTTTAAAAAGTGCGTTTTTTATTTCTTGTTTGAGTGTAGTTTTGAAAAAATGAATTCACCTAGTAGTCCTATAGTTGCAATGGTGACTGAAGTATATGGCGTTTTAAAATGCTTTACCAGGGCACATTCATAATTTGATAATTCGAAAATATACTAGGAGCAACACAATGACAGGGGTTCTAAATTTAGTGATCAACACAAGCTATGCAATAACTTTTTTGACAATAATGGGCATTTTCCTTTGATAGCCTTTTTAGTAACACACTATTCTTCATACCTATTGCTAGGGGACAATAATTTTACAATGATAATATTTAAATACGGTGGCATAAAGCAGTGATTAAATGTTGTATTGGGAATTTTATTTGCAGAGTCAAACCTTTCTTGCAGCATTTTTTCAGCTAGTTTAATATACTGAATGCTCACAAGGATACATGCAATGTTTAGTAGCAAAAATGCGGAAGGTATACATTTCTGTAGGAATTAAAATTTGACTTGTAGTAGTTCTTTGCAAACAAGTCTTAGTTGTATCAATTCTTTTTGCGGTTCTTCTGATTCTGTTACAGTGTCCACTACCGTGTGATATTGCATAGAAATGCCATTCAGCTTTCAAGTTGACATCCGTTTCGTGATTACATAAATTAAGAAAGTTCTTTCTATTTTTGTTGTGTATTTGAGTAAAGTATTTCAGTACGCCACATGCTGTGTCACCACCAGAACTATAGTACTACTGTGTGAGTTCATTTACTTAAAACTACACTGAAGCAAGAAATGAAAAACGCACCTTTTTTTTTTCTTTTCAATAATGCTTTTGCACGTGTTTAGGCAAGTTACATAAGTTAATGTACAGAGCGTATGTTTGTATGTATTGAAAATTTGTGTGTGTAGATAGTCTATAAATTAACTACTTAAGCTGTCAATCATGTATGAACTACTGATTTATGTCCAAATATTTCTAAGTTATCACATTAAAATAATCATTTTTATACTTACAATATGTTTTTTTCAGTATAATATATTACATAGAGTACAATATACGTAATTTAAGAAGGTGCAATGAAGTTTTCACACTTTTTATTTCTGTTTTAGTGCGTGAATTAACTAGCAAAATTGCTCGATTTCAAAGACCTGTATCATTTTTACAAACCAAATACACAAAACAATATATATAACATGTATAGTACTTGAATGGAATATTCAATTGGCCAAGAAATTTCATTTTTAATTCCATCCCCTTTTGGTTTACAGGGGTCTAAAAATGTCATTTTTCTCAATTTTCTGATCTTTGAGGGGCTGTAATTTATAAAGGCTAAACAAACACACAATTACAGCTATATTTTCTCATTAGTGTGACTCCAGTGATTAGTTTTTGTCATATTTCATTTTGTGTTTCCGTCCCCTAAACGAGTTATGACCCTTTGAAATGAGTAAAAATTTTACATTTGACCTTGAACTTTAACCTGCTGCCATTATTTAAATTATTAAGTTACAGCCACGTAACTCACCATGTGAGACTATCATCTTATGCACTTTAATATCAAAGCGTAAAATTAACTGCCATAAATGTAATTCAAATAGATTTTGGCCAAAATGCAAAGGTCTAAAAGTCTCAATTTTGACTGCGAAAATCACTTTTGATGACCCCTAAAAAATCAAGGGTTAAGGTTAGAGAAAAAATAAAAATGGTTTTAAACATCATTCATATGCATATTTTGGGATATGAGTTTCAAAAAAATTAAAAATGGTCGAGCGCACTCATCCGTTGAATCTGTATGGAATGACCCTAATTTTTTAAAAATATTAAACATAAACAAATTATTAAAAAAATGGTCAGACCCTATGTTTTAAAGGATGCTCTTTCAGAAAAAAAATACTTTTAAAATTTTGGAAACGACCCCATTCATGTGAATAATTATAGCAAAAGCAGGGAGCCTTTGTAAGGTGGAGGGGGAGGGGTCATGAGGCAGACAATGCCATTGAAATTTTTAAAGAAGTTTTTTTTATAAGGATTTTATTCTCCTTAATAGATGGTGGCGTTTTTTTTCGTTGTTTGTGGGGGGGGGGGGGAATTTGAGGGGAGCCACCGCACTTGGGCAGGGAAACAAGCACCCCTAGCCACATCATATACATTGTAAGATCTGCAGTACAGAAAGGTCATTTAACATCTTGATAAGCAAATATTCCGTCAATTTAGTCGAATAATAATAGCTAGAACAGGGTATTTATTGGGGGGGGGGGGGGAGTGGTATGTGGTATTTAAGTTGACTATACCATTGAAATTATCAGGGAACTTATTTTAAAAAGATTTCACTCTCTGCAATAGGCAGTCCTGTTTTTTTTTTTTTTTTTTTTTTTTGGGGGGGGGGGGAGGATGTTTGGTAAAACTAAAACTGAGGGGACCATCGCACTTATTAAGGATTGGCACCGCTAGCATTATTATCTATACATTTTTTTTAAGATCTGCAAAAGCCTGCGGAAATCTTGAAAGGTAAATATTCCAGCAATTTATTCTAATGATAGCTAAAGCTGGGGTGCCCATTTGAAGGGGAGGGGGCATGAGGCTGACTATACCACTGAAATTATCAGAGAAGTTATTTTTAAAGGACTTTAGACTTTTCAATAAGGGAGCCCGTTCTTTTTTTTGGGGGGGGGGGGGATACGCTCGGTAAAATTGCGGGGTACTGTCGCACTTGGGGACTGGACTTAATTAACCATATTATTTGCACATATAGATCTGCAATAGAGAAAAGCTATCGGACATTTTGAAAGGTGAATATTAAAGTAGTTTATTCCAATAATAACTGCTGAAGCAGGGATGCCCATGGGACGGGGGGGGGAGCAGGAGGCAGACTATATAACTGAAATTATCAGAGATCTTATTATAAAAGGATTTTTGTCTCTTTAAGAGAGGACTCTGTTTTTTTTTGGGGGGGGGGGCGCTTTGTAAATTTGAGGGGGAGGGGGACAACGCACTTGGGGAAAATTGGCACCTAGCTATATCTACATATTAAAATCTGAAATAGAGAAAAGTCATCGGAAATCTTGATCAGTAAATATTTCAATAATTTATTCTAATATTAATACAGTTGAAGTTGGAGTGCCCATGCGTGGAGTTGGGGGGACATGAGACACTGATACTTTACCACTGAAATTTTTAAAGAAATTATTTTAAACGGATTTTAGTCTCTTTTATAGGAAGTCGTGTTTAATTTTAGGGAGTGGGATGATTGTGAAACTGAGTTGGTCATTTTTTTTGGGGGGGGGGGGGGATTTGGACATACATCTATGCATATCAAGATCTGCAATTGATAGCCCTCGGACATGCTGATATAAGCAATATTCCAGCAATTGTTCAGCGACCCTCCCCCCGCTCATGTGGTGAGGGGAGTCACAGCATAGACCAAATTGTTGAAATTTTTGAAGGGTGCTTGAAAAATTTGAAGCTGTTATGAAACAAACGTCATTATTGGGGAATCGCCTTTTTAGTAGGGGAGGGAGAGATGTCGTGTAACCTTTCGAGAGGGAGGGGTTGAACACCCACATTTAAATCATCCGCACATTAAAATTTTCTTCCTTTATGTAATTACAAAATCCATACAAGTTTTTCGGTTTTCTAAGAAAATTGATGTTTCCCAAAAAACGGAAATCCTAATATATGTTACTCTAATTCCGCAACCTATGTTTAATAAGTCATATCAAATAAAATACCGGATCTTGAACGAGCAAGATATAACTCCGCTAGTTCCGATACCATTTCGAAAGAAAACGTAACCGGTATTTCCTTGTGCAAACGGTTTTACTTTTCGAACTCCGTAACTAACCTCTGAGCATATCTAAAAGCAACAAGTGAATTCTCTTACGGCAACTCTGTTGTTTTTAAACACGGCGCGGTGCTGCATTCCAGATCCACAAAACGTTTGTAGCACCAAAACTGGCGAGATACAGTTTTTTTTTGTTCTGCAAAGCACGAAAATACTCGAAGATTTTGCTCGTGTTCAAGTCAGCGGAAAAAGGCATGAAAATCCTTAAAACTTCTGGGAAATCTGGAGGAATTGGCAGGCATGTTCCACTCATTAAGCAAAAAGAAATATGAAGAATATGTATTTTTTAGGCGTTATTTCAATTAGTTCCTAATTAAGTCCAGTTCTTCGATACATCAGACAGATTGAAATCTGAATATCGTTACCGCGGTAATATATATATCGATATATTACGGTTTATTGGTAATCGCCCAGCCCTAATGAAAAGTGCTTAGTATTTGTTAAAGTATTCTGTTATTCGCTGTTGTGTTTCTTGCACTCAGTGATAATAATGCATTCTTATTAACTTTTGAACGAAAAGTTTTTAGTAACAAGAATTTTGATTAATTATATCTACTAGAATAATGTAATCCAAAATTCCATAAGTAGTCAGTAAAACTTGAAAAGATAATTTTTCAGCTCCTTAGAAATTAAACAGTCCACCCATACTTTTTATTTTACTAATTTAAAACTGACGAACAGTTTCTGAAAGGCTAGGAAAGGGGTTACATCATTCAAATCCCCTTGAGCATCCAGAAGGATTGAAATGAAAATTAGATTTAATTTTTCCATCGACGGAATTCAGTTAATGTGTTTAGTTCTTTGTGTTGTTCTTAGTTTAAAGTTATCAATTAGAGTCCTGAAACCCGAGCATCATTAATACTAGTTTAGAAACAGATTTAACGAAATTCAAGTGAGTATCACGTTTTTAAGATTTCTGTACTAGTTAAAATTTTCGTACTGCTTTGCCTTTACCTCCAAGACACGTTTTCAATAACTCTGTTCGTGATTATAAAGTGAATGCATGATGGTGGAAATTTGGATTTGAAGCTACGTGAATGGAATGGATAGTACTCAAAATATATACGATAAGTAAAACATGTAGATATATATATTTTTGCATTAAATTGTTTTAAATAAAAATTTAAAGCTGATTGGAATAATTTTCTGATCAAATATTTTCAATGTTAAATTTTCTTGCATAGGTTATAAATGAAGTACGAAATGAATAAGCATAAGTAATAGAAAGATGGAATAAATTCAATGATTTTTGAGAACTTCAAATTATAACAGAACGTACGTATGAAGCAGAGAGAAGCAAAGGGATGTAAGTGAACTTTTTCAAGTTTTGAGTAAAACGCGTGTAAAGATTAAGTCCTAGGTAGGCTTTCATTGATTTTCTTTTCTAAATCATGCTATACAGCAGCAGCTACCAGGGCTACTAGTACTATCTCTTGCCCCAAAGACAGAGGATTGGTTCACCTACCATTTGCACTGGTTATCTCCAAATTTTTAATTTTGCCACTTGCATTCCTTTGCTTCTCACTATCTCATATGATAATCTCAAAGAAATAAATTGTGTAGCTTTTTCTCTGGTCTCAAGATATTGCTTTTTCAAGGCGAACCCAGTGTCCTCATGAGCAATAGTCGTGTCCTGTACACGAGTGCCAACAGACTTTCAACGTCCAGTCTCTGGCTTTAAAATTTAATAAGAAAGAAAGAACAGCGCTAAAAAAAAAATACTAAACACAATACGGAAAGTATTAATTTCACAATTTTGTCCATGACCATGAAAAGGGGCGTGCAACGGGGTTGCACTTTCATACCCTGGCTTTTAAAAATAAAAATGTTACAAGAATTTTTTAGTTTGTACTCTTTTTTGAACAATCACGAAGATTGCTTTTTGATCTCACTACAGCTACAGCCTCCCAGACAATATAACTACGTAGATAGCAAAGACGGAGATGCAAGGGATGGGTGATGGGGGCGATCCCCCTTGAGGAACCCCTTCACCGGCAAGTTTTCCGAATTAAAGTTCTAAAACGAAAATGTAGACCATTTTTGGTGACGTTATGGTAAAAATTTCCTTCCCGGAAACTTTTCAGAGTTGAAGTTTCGAAAAGGCAATTTTAGGCGATTTTTGGCGATGTCAAGCACAACCTCCTTTATGTATGTAGGTAGTGATGTGTCAAGAGGCTTTCCCCCGACATTTCGCAAAATTTGTTTCAAATATGCGGTTGTAGAAATCTCAGTTGGTGTTTGGAGAATGGGTGACTTTCCATCGGTAGTTTTTCTAAAAGAAAGTCTCAAAAAGAGCTTTAGACGACCTTTGATGACGTTAGACATAAGGTTGGGGGGACTTTAGAAATATTCCTCCGAAAGTATTACTAAATTGAATATCCCTAAAATGCAATTTTAGCAAACCTCTTTCAACGGAAAAGTTTTGAAACCTCCTTGGCTAAGTAACTATTTTAGTTGTTTTAGATAAAAATGCTGTGGCGTCCCCCCCCAAGCATGTGTAACCAGATACGTAGTAAAAGGTAAGTCAAAGAATCAACCGCCCCTCTTGAAACATTTCTAGATCCATCCTTTGGTTTGTGGTGAACGATCAAATGGAACTATTTCCTGGGGATTGCTGAGCGATAACAAGCAATAGGAGGTTGCCCCATAGTATGTACTGTTATGAAACTCAGGTAGAGTAGTCCTTTATACTTTAAAAATATTCTGAGAAGAAGATAAACTTGAAGCGTTTTAAAAAATAATGAACTCTAAAACTACATTAACCAGCAAATGTCACTGCAAACTTGTAATAAAAGAGAATACGGGGTATAAAGGGAAACGAATATGTTTCGAATTATACTTCTTTTGTACGCAGGCCCTGTTTAATGCATGGCCCTGTAGGTCCGACCAGAGCACCATTATTTTAGCGGCACCAAAATAGGGTAAATTTCTTTCTTTCTACCCTTTTTTTTTGGAATTACTACTTTGAAAATGCGCACATTTTCTTATGACAGGAGCATCAGATTTCACCAGAACCTGGGCACCACTTTGACTTTTTTCGAGCCCTGATTGTATGTTGCTACTTTCAGCATCATTGCGATTTTTCCGCAAAATCTTACTTTTGCGTAGCGTTTACAAATATTTTCGTTCTTTACAGAAACTCTTTTTACGATGTGTAACGTCCACAGATCCTAACGGTTGTGTGCCAACATTTAAAAAAAAATATTTTCGGAGTCAATTTTTTTTTTTTTGTCGTGTCCATGGACAATTAAATGGCTCCGTGTGTCTTCAAGACCGCGCCCGCTAGCTGCAACGCATCTGTGCTGTAGAGGACCTCTCGAAGTTCTGAAGCCAGTGGCACCATACCCAGCTGCAGAACATGTGGGATAAGGGCCGGGCACTCAAGAATGTGATCCGGAGTCAGTTGGGCATCGGTGCAGTTCTTGCAGGGGATATAAGTTCTCGTTTTGTCGGGAAGAATTTTCATCCCTTTATAGTGGTTTGTTCTTAATCTTGCAATTGTAGATGTTAGGATTCTGAGGCAATCAAAGTCGGTGATGAGGGGCTTCTTAAAGGTATGTGGCAGAAGTCTATGTTTTGCGACAGAAGTCAATAAAAATGTGAAATGATAGCAAAAATGGAAAAACCTTTTACATGAAGCAGTTTTTCCTAAAAAGAGCGCCGATGATTTTTTTTAAATATTCGACTAGCGGCATTCAAAACAATTTGAAAATTAAATTACTTTGATTAAATTCTAAGAATATCATGAAAACCTTTACGTCAGTTCAAGAAATTTAGCATATATACTTTTATCAATATAAAACTTGCGATGCCAGCGAGAAACAAATTAAAAGCTTCATGATTTAAATAATTGCCTATTCACCCGACAAAATTGTATCTTTTTTTTAAAATACGTTGCTACTTATTAAGAGAAAAATAGTTTTTGGATTGTTTATCCAATGTCAAACTTCCTTCACTTCGAAGTATGACATTGAGTTGTATGAGTTTTTGTTCAACTCCTCTCTTATTTCTAGAGAAATGTTGACAAAAGTAAAGCAAAGCCTTGTAATCATTTGTTGTACACGTTGAGTTTATCTTAGCTGTTAAAAATGTAACTTCTTTTAAAGTGTACTGTCCTCTGCACTATAATTGTGACAATACTGGTATGTAAAGTTCCATTAACACTTTTAATGAACATTAAACGTATTTAACTTGTCGATTCTCTTTCAAGTTCATCCATCCTTAGAACTTAGCTGAAATTCCGTAATCGAATTATCTTTCGCGCAAATATTTTAATTGATCTCAAAGCTTATAGCGTAGACATTACTTACGTAAATTCACTTTGAGATAGGATGTTTATCTTCAAGTTTTCCAAAACTTTTATTTCAGTAAATATTTAAAGTACTCAGTTGTTTAAGATGAAATAAAAGGTAGCATCGTCATTAGCATCTTACCCGAATTGTGTTTTGAGATTGAAAAACAGAAAGAGGCATTAAAGTTTTCCTTAATATAAGCAACTTTTTATGCAAGTTCTTTCTTCAACAAAGAAGAATCTCTATTAAGTGCCTTGAAAGCAGCCCATAAAACATTTTGACGAATGCAGTAGACTCTCTCTATCTGAACACTCCCTAATGTGAACACCCCCATATTCTGAACACATTTGGATGCTCCCGACGAAACTCCATAGATTTAACATAGCCTTGCCTCTCTGTGCTCGGAACACCCAATAATATAATTACTAGGGTGGTTCAAAAATAAATGTAAAAAAATGTTTCTCCTAGATAACGGGACACCCCTCAATATTTTTAGACTTGTGGATAGCAAAATGCGGGAAGGATTTTAACTTCATATTTCAACAGAAAGAGGGTACTCAACCTCCTCCCCCAAACTTCAATAGTATGGGGAGGGAGGGTAAAAAAATACTTCGAACTGAAAAAACAATGCTACATATTATAATATACACTAGAAATGTGCTTATACATTGCAATAAAACAATTATTTCCAAAAAAAAAAAAAAAACAGCTGGGGGAAATAATTAAATATTTCTCAATTTGTGGCATTTTCTATGATACGGCTAATGGTAAATTAAGGGGTCATTGAGCACCGTCTTAAAATTTGAGTAAGAAGCTAAAACTTTTACAGCATAATACTATTAGTAAGTGTAAAAAAATAGGGGGTGTCTTGGACTCTAGCTGAAAATTTTTTTTTTGAATCATCCTAATGAACATCCCAGTATTATGAACGCTATTTTTAATCCCCGTTCAATTATTACCTCTCTGTATACTGAACTAGTTCACAATCGGTACTCGAGAATTCCTATGAATCAAATTGGAAAGACTGAAATACATTCACAATTTTATCACAGTGATCAAAGGGCATTAAGGAGGAAGAAGAACAATTATTCCCCCCCCCCCTGCGTCACAAAAATCCTTCATCTGAGCAATATGAGCCTAATGTTTCTGCCATTGATCTATATTTCAAGAATATGGCCTTTGTATCAAGCAGTATTTAAGACCTTTAAGGGGGTCCGGGACACAAAAATCGTCAAATTTTTGCAATTTTTTTTTATCATTTAAAAAATTACTCCGTTTTTTCTGTTTAAAAGGACGTTTGAATCGTGTTTCTATCTTTATTAGAACGAAAGATATAATTCTTTTCGTTTCCTGCACCTAACTAATGTGTATTTAACTTTAAAACTTTAAACGCGTTTTTCTCCATGATGCAAGTTTTCCCGATTTCTTGCATTCAAACTCTTATAAGTCAGGAACCAATGAAGATAAAGTAATGAAATTTGGAGCATGTTTTTTTCAAACAGTTTACTTTAATTTTTACTCGGCGATTTTGAAAAAAAAAAAAAAAAAAAAAAAAAAAACCGTTTACTGCAAAAAAATATGATTTTTTTAAAAAAAAAGTATCTTTGAATTTTTCGAAATTTTTCTTCAAATACTTTTTATTTTTTATTGAATCAATATTTTTAAAATCGCCCAATTAAAATTAAAGCTTAGATATTTGTGCATACTTTTTTGAAAAAAAAATTGAAAATTGACGAGCAATATTTTGAGTTATAGCAATTTAAAGTAACCCCCATTAAAAAAAAAATTAAAGTTAAATAATTTTTTTTTCATATTTATGTTGTGATTTTGCTTATTAATTAGATGGTGAATCAATGTGAAAAATTCAAAACTCTAAAGTCTGTAATAAAAAAAATTACAAAATGTGTCCTGGACCTTTAAAGTATGATTACCTTCAAGCACTATTCGGATAAGAATCACCCAGAAATCTTTTTGATTGAAAAATTGGATGACAGCACATACTTTGCTTGGAGTACACAACGCAAAAACAGATTTGAAATTCCTTTTTTTTTCCAGGCATTGTATCTACGAGTAAAGCTATACTATAATATTTTATTGTTGAATGTTACGTAAAACTTTTTAAATTAAAAAATTAATGTAAGAGTTTAGGTCCTACTAAATTGAATTAGACATAGTACTAGTCACCAACTAAAATTCAGCACCTCTATTATAGCAACTGGTATAGCTTACCCCTAAGCAAAGTACTGAACACAATCTTTTAACGCAATAGAATATCTATACATGCATTATCAAGTCTCCCTCTATAATGAACACCCCCATAATCTGAACACTTTTGTTTGGTCCCATGAGTGTTTAGATTAGAGAGAGTCCATTGTATAAACTCTCCAAAAGCGATCGTGGTGCGATGGATATGCAATAATTTAAAAAAATAGACAAAAATAACTAAAAATTCATCAGTATCTAATCTCGCGGCCATGTCAGCTCCAGGCTTCAATTCGGCGACATATGCTATCAAATGAGTTCAATTATGGTTTGGTCAATGGAGTGTTTAGATTAGAGAGAGTCCACTGTATAAACTCTTCAAAAGTGATTGTGGTGAGATGGATATGAAAATGATGAAAAAATAGACACAAAAATAACTAAAAATTCACCAGTATCTAATCTAGCGACCAGGCCAGCTCCAGGCTTCAATCCGGTGAGGTATGCTATCAATAAGTTCATTAATGGTTGCTTGTGGTAACCTTAGCTAAGCTACATCAACTGCTGTGTGTAGATCATCAATGGTTTGTGCTAGTGGTCCTGGATCCATGTCACCTCCAGTGAGATCCCACAGGTGCTCGATGAGATTCAGATCTGTAGAGGCTGCCGGACAGGGAAGGCTGTTAAATCCTGTCAGTTTGTTATGAAAGGGCTGTTCACTTATCGGCCGTCCGCCCCGTCCATCCCATTTTTTGACGTGACGGACTGCCGTCGAAAACAAAGTAGCATACGGTCGCCGTACATCAATCAACGTGATTGAATTCACCTACTAGAGAGAAGAGAGCGCTGCTTGGCGGAAAACAATGAATTGCTGTCCTTTTTTGACGGCCGTCAGATATCAAGGATCTTCTGATCGAAACGGGTTCTGTCCAAGATAGCTTACTGCCATGACAAGCAGCAAAGAATCCATTTTCGGGAGGAAAAAAATCGGTGTGGACATGACGGACGGCCGGTATGTGAACAGTCCATTGGCCGAACAACATGCGATCTGGCATTGTCTTGCTGTAGTACCGTGTTTGGTGCGGCCTGCAACAAGGGCAGAACAACAGGCGACGGCAATTTGTGTGACGTAGTGGTCCGTTGTCAAACCGATGTCAATGTGTACCAGGGACGTACACTTTGATCAAACAATAGGCCATTCAAAACATACGCAAAATATTTTCTGCATTAGAGTTGCGTGCACTGTTATCATTCACAAGGATACCATTGGCTGCTCACGACAGTGTTAGACGTTTGGCACGGTGTCAGCTTTCGCTTTTACATTTCCAGACGAAATGAAAACATATTATTTTCTTTTTATTATTTCCACAGAAACTCTTTTTGTTTCCCCTCATTTTCAGCTAAGAGTATGCAATAAATGAGTAATGCCCTAGTGACATTATGAAACGATTGAATCAAAATCCCATAGCTATTTTCCCGTCAAGATTCATTCAGATGGAATCATCTTAACTTTGCCGCTAGTCAGTTTCTACGTCTTTCCTGATTGGACTCTAAGTGTACAAACTTTTAAAATAATGCAGATTTTAGAGACTTTCCTTTCTAGACTTTCTTTCAGATTTTTTTCAAGTAATCTATTCAAAAGCATTCCCCCTCCCCTATGTACTTGTAGAACAATCACGAATTGCTAACAATCCTCATTTGACCAAAGTTGATGTCGCTCTAATTTTCCCGATTACCATGACAACGGTTGTTTCTAATATTTATTTAGAGAACGAAATTTTCGTCGTCATAGTTACAAATCCTTAAAATACACCGCCAGCTGAGTTATTCCATCCGAGGACTGCAGTTTCGTGCTTTTTAGCACTCATCAGCCCGGAATAGGAATCACATGAGCTGGAGGCGAAAAATCTGTTAAGGGAGCGAAGAGAGCCAAACAAACTGGTAGCTAAAGCAGACTTAGCAAACCAGATGAGCGACCGCAGCAATGGTGCAACGAACTTCTTTGAGTTGAACCGCACTCAGCTGGCGCTGTATTTTAAGTATTTCTGCCTTAGCTCTGACTTTAGGGCGGTAACTTACTACAAAATACATAGTTACAAATCGTCTGCGGTTTGATTTTGTTCATATTTTTTTAAGGCTTAACTCAATCAGTTTTTACATTAAAAAAAAAAAATTTTTTTTTGGTATGTAAAATTACGTTTTTGCGGAAAAACACCTCATAGATGAACTTAAACAGCAAAACTTCATGTAAATAAAAAAAAATTCCAGAATACTAATTCCCATCATTTAAGATTGATAAAAAATAAAAACACCTAATGTTGTAAGCAGTAAATAATCTATATGATAAATGTATTGTTAGATACCGGCCATAAAATCTTAATCTTTATTCCTTCATCTTACTCACCATTTCTTTTTTATGGTTATATCTCGCATAACTTATTCTAGAAAATCACCAGTCAAAATATAACCGGTGCAAATTTCTTTGCCATTTCCATTCCATTTGCAGAAAAACGAAACGCAACGAGTAGGACCCTATCGCAATTCCTAATTGCGAAAAATAGTTTGAATTCAAGACGTCAAAATTCAAATGAATGCAGGATGCTGGATGTTTTTATTTTGTTTATCTACTCATTTATCTTTTTAATTTTCGATCGAGCATTCTTCATTTACATTACTTACTAACCTCGACCAAAGTTAATGTTGCTCTAATTTTTCAGATTACCATGACAACGGATGCTTTTAATATTTATTTAGAGAACTAAATTTTCGTCGTCATAGTTACAAATCGTCTGCGGTTTGATTTTGTTCATATTGAACTGAAAAATGTATATGTGAGCAAAGCAAGTAAAGACTATTCGCAACTCCAATAAACTATAAGGGGCGCTACAGCCACTGTCTAATGCGGATGAAAAAGGTGAAACAAACGCATGCCGTAACTTATAACTTGCTTTGACGCATAGTGAATGACAGTAATTTTTCATCGAGGTTGTAGGAAGCTTTCTTTTCTATTTTTCTGAAATTACATTACACCACAAACTGTCTGAAGCCTGTAATTTACCCCAAAGAAAACACATAGAATGGAATGTTTTACCTTTTTCTTTAGTATTGTTAATCACCGCAAGGTAGCGTATTCGAGCCCTGGAGTTGCAAATCATGAAGTAGTTCCTTTTATGTATTTTATTTCAGAGCACAAGCAAACTAAAATCGACATATTGTGGTTATTGAAAGGAAAACTACACAAAACAAACTTTCAAAATAAATTTTCAAGTTAATTATGGTTTGAGTTTTAAAATTATTATGCAACAACAAATTTGCATCAGTCGCTTCAAAAGCTAAAAATTTAACATGTATTTACTGAAAGCTCATATCTACGCATTATCTTCAGGAAGTTATTTTCGATTATCTACTTGCTACTTAAATAGCAAACGATCGGTAGTGACTAGAAAAAAAAAGAAACTATTAAAACTTACATTAAAATTTTATTTAAAATGAAAGATTAATTACTTTTTCTCTCGAATTTGAAAGTTAAATTTTTAAGGCTCATAATTAGAAAATTAGATTAAGGTTTATAATGAGCGAAAATTTTTGTCTTCACTTTCGTTTTCTTTGTCATTCGGAACAGTATATGTTTATATTATTACAATTTGACTTCGCCCTCGCATGGAATAAAATAGAATTTTAATTACCTTGGATTCCACTTTTAAATTTATCTTTTTCTATTGTTGAAATCATTTTTGCGTAAGGCACTTTCTGCAAAAGCCACAAAATATTAAATTAAAACGAGCTCATTGTTATGATGATAAAAATTGATTTTTCGGCTGTCAGGGAATTCATATCTAGTGACAGATGAGAATAATTTTAACGAAATGACAAAGAAAAGATATATTTCTCTTTTTGGCTGAAAGACAGTTCTATGCAGTAAATGGGAAGTATCTATCATCATAAGTTCTTACATTAATTAAGTAGTGTGGGATAAGACATATTTTCAGCTAAGATAAATTACTTCAATAAGAAGAAGTTCTTCGAGAAGTAAACAAACCTATTTTCTCTTAATAGGAAAGGCCATTTTTCGTTTATCAGCTTGCTACTACCTCCATTGTCTTATTCTCCTTATTATTTCAAATACTTTTTCTTTTTTTAAGGACTTCTTTTTTAGATGAATTACTTTAAAAACCAGAAATTCGTCATGAAGTAAACTAACACGTTTTCTTCACGTCACAAATTTTCATTCATTAGAGTAAGGGTGCCCCCTCCTAAGAGCAAGGACGCAACCCCCTAAATAACACAAAAACCCCCGAAAAAGGAAAAATACCCCTCAAAATACCCCTCCCTGAAAATTCCAAGGGAGCAGTCTACGCCTTGACCCCCGTCGGTGGGCACCTCTGCACCGGAAACTATATCTTTTTCGACGGTCTTAGGCTCTATATTATTTTGACATGAATGGTTTTAGAGTGTTTTGACTACTCTGTCACAATCGGCCAAAAATTACGGTGGACTAATGACAGAGTGGACAACAGAAAAAAAAAATCTAATTATAAAGAAAAGTACAATTCCAGAACGAACATAAAGTGAAAGAATGATTCTAAAACTCATTCTGCACGGAATTTTAAGAAAAAACACTTTATAACTTTTTTAAAAAAGAAATCATTAAACGCAAATGCATCACAGCGAATATTAAATAGTTCAAATTAACAATTAGAAAAAATAAAAAGGCATGCCTCAGTTTGTTGTCTGTCGAGTACAAAGTAACTAACTAAGCACAACACTTAAATCTTTTTGAAAATATTACCAAGTTCAAGTCTGCCGTAGGCAGGTAAAAGGGGATAACTGCAAATTTTTCATTTTTCAATTTTTCATTTTTTTGGCATTTTTGTCATCGATTAAATGTTAACTTTATTGTACCAGCTTGCTTATTTGGTTTTCTCCGAAGAAAACCCTGTCTAATTCCAACATTTCCCTACTGTTAGTATGGAAACCAAAAACGTGTTTATTCAAATATCTCGAAAACTCTTTTCTGCAGATACTGCCCTTTACCTACCACCAACAGACTATAATTTTTCATTTCATTTTAAAAATGACTGTAATAGAGTGGACAATATGAACTGTAGAAAATATTGGAGCACAAAAAAAAAAAAAAGAACTTTGACATCTTGAATTCAAATTATGTTTTTCGCAATCACGAGTGTGTGTGTTTGTGTATGTGTGGGGGGGGGGGTATGTTTGTTTGTGTGTGGAGGGTATGTGTATGTGTGTAGGCATGTGTGTTTGTGTGCGTGTGTGTGGGTAGTTGTATGTATGTGCAGGTGTATGTGTGTTGGTGTATGTGTGTGTAGGTGTATGTGTGTGTGTAGGTGTGTGTGTGTGTAGGTGTATGTGTGTGCAGGTGTATGTGTGTGCAGGTGTATGTGTGTGCAGGTGTATGTGTGTGTGTAGGTGTATGTTTGTGTGTGTGTGTAGGTGTGTAGGTGTATGTGTAAGTGTAGGCAAGTAAGTAACGCAACCTGGAGACGGTTTTCGCTAGAGGAGCAGAATCGTGAAGCGACTACACTGTATATCCAACGTAGGACGGTAGTGCTGCAGATGGAGGCGGGGGGAAAATAAAATCACATAGGAATTCAAAACTGTCAAGTGAGAACAATAAGCAATCGTGATTGCTCAAAAAGAAAAAATAAATAAATTAGTTTGAATTTTGACATCTGGTATTCAAATTACGTTTTTCGCAATCACGAGTGTGTGTGTATGTAGGCGTGTGTGTTTGTGTCTGTGTGCAGGCATGAGTGTGTGTGTAAGTGTGTGTATGTAGGAGCTTGTGTAGGTGTGTGTGTGTGAGTGTGTAGGTGTGTGTGTGTGTGAGTGTGTAGGTGTGTGTATGTATGTGTGTAGGTGTATGTATGTGTGTATGCATGTATGTGTTTGTAGGTGTATGTGTGTGTGAGTGTGAAGGTGTGTAAGTGTGTTGGTGTGTGTATGTATGTGTGTGTAGGTGTGCATATGTATGTGTGTGTAGGTGTGCATATGTATGTGTGTGTAGGTGTGTGTATGTATTTGTGTGTGTGTGTGTGTGTGTAAGCGTATGTGTGTAGGATATGGGCGAAATCTGGAGACAGTGCTCGCTAGAGCAGCAGCATCGGGAGGGACCGGTCGACGGTGGTGCTGCAGAGGGAGGCGGGGGAAAAATAAAATCATAGGAATTCAAAACAGTCAAGTGAGAACAATAAGCAATGTGATTACTCAAAAAAAAAAAAAAATCAAGATGTATTCTTGTTATTACTTTAATGCAAAATATGCACTTTTTAAACTGATATTTTATGCTACGGTTGTATTTCATGACGATCTTAAATCAAGTTTTAACTCCTAAAGATTTCAAATTTAGGCATCTAATATTTTCCTTCTTCAACAATTTTTTTGAAAACTCTTCATAAATTATTAATGTACAAACCGTTGATATTTGATTGTACGTACAATTAAATGGAGTATCAACAAAAAAAGATTAATTCTCAGAGATCATTAAACTAGAGTCAAAAAAAATTTCAAAATTATCGGACATGATATGACAAAGTTTCGCGAGAATGGCCCATTGACGCAGTCAGAAACAATCACGTCGAAAAATGTCACTGAATTCTGTCTTTCTTCACTTGAAAGAAAAGAAATCTTTGATGTGAAACTTCAGCAGTGGAAGTTTCTGTCTAATTTGGTGACAAACGTAATGCAGACAAAAGCAAATGAAAGTTCAAATATTTATCCAAATATATATGGTATTTCTTTCCTTCCAACTAGTATTAGGGGTCATCAACATATGATGTCACGCTTTGACAGAAGGGCGGGGGGGGGGGGGGCGAGGTTCGTGAAGTGTGGACGACGGAACGGGATGGGGTCAGTGGCGTAGCTAAGGGGGGGGGGGGGCGGTCCGCCCCGGACGGCACTTTTCTAGAGACGGCAAATTGACCTTTTTAATGTTAATATTTTTTTTTTCAAATAAGGAAATTATTTTATTGGAATAATTGAAAACTGAAGGAATACTTAAATATTCCATTCCGACCCAGAAAAGATATTTTGTCCTTTTGAGTGCATTATGAAACGTGTATAGTACTTTTTTTTTAAATTTGTTATTTGGACTGTAGAGGTTACTTCAGAAAAAAGAAAACAATGAACTTTTCCAATTTTTTTTTATAAGAAAAATCTAATTCAGAGTTTTGAGGGAGTTTCTTGAAAGCCTGCTCGTGAAACAAAAACTTTCCCCTTTTTTTACTTCAGGAAAATGGTGACAAGAGTAAGAAAAAGAGGAGGAGGTATAAAATGTTACACGAAACATTTTATTGCTCATCACACTTTATATGTGTCAGAGTTTGCTTTGATTTCCCACTCTTTACAAGAGTTCTCTTCTTCAAACGAAGCATAAGTGTTTCCCGTTTTCTCACTTTTGAAGATTGATATTCTATCCGACAATTTTGGATCACATGTTAGTCTATTCCTTATGAAAGGTAAGTGAATTTCATTTTTCAACATTTGGTTTAGACCCTCAACTTATCCAAACATAGTATATAATGCGTTTTAAAATATTCAAATAATTTTGGTTGGGAACCTCTCCCACCCCCACTCTGTAGTCTAACAGTGCGAAAATGTTTTTTGGCGGGTGAGAGCGCTTTAATATCTCATCCCTTTTTCTGACATCACCAAAGATAGTTCAGAAATACGTTTTTAGACCTCAATTTAAAAAAATTTCTGGACAGAGCCCCTAACCCTGCCGTTTCCTCTAACGTAGCAAACACAGCCAAAAAATAAAAAATTATGCCTTTAACTCTGAAAAATTTCCTGGAGAAACTGGAAAAATTTTTTTGAAAAATTTCCGAGGGAAGAACTCTTCACCCCTTTTCCTAACGCCCGCAAAGACAGCCCAAACTTTTCTTTCTTAAAAATTTGCGTGAGTAGGAGAGCTCGCTAACCCCTTCTTCTGACAGATAGTCTAAAATGAACCTCAGCTTTAAGAATGATTTTTAGAGGGAACCTCCCTCTGTCCCCCTCTTCGTTATAACATTATGAAACAAAGACCAAACTCTGACGTCAACTATGGAAATTTTTCAGGAGAAAAACGCCTGGCTTCACAACATTTTTTATACCATTAGGGAACCCCTCAACGTCACCCAAGACTGCCTAGAATTACGTTTTTGATACTTCGGTGACAAAAAATTTCCAAAGAAACAACCCGAACCTTCCCCTTTCAACCAAACCACCAAAGATTCCCTTAAAATTGATTTCAATTTTAAAAACATTTCAATAAGAAACCGCAGCGCCCCTCTCTTTCCTAACGCCTACAACTGCGTTAAAATATGCATGAAATTGCGTTGCCAAACTGCCAAAGATAGCCAAAAATTTCATATTTCAGAGCTTAAAATTTTCGCATTGAGTATCCGACCATTCCCGATTTCCATGACTTCTCTTTAGTAGCCTAAGCTACATTTTTAAATTTTGTAAAATTTCCTTTCGTTGCCCTGCGATCCCCTAACGTCAACATAAAAACACTGAAAGAGACTAATTTTGAAAAAAAATCTGGAGCAAACCCAACAAGCCCTTTCTAATAACCTTACTAAAATTGCGGTTTTTGACTTAAATTTAGCAATTTTCTCCAACTGTGGGCCCTCCCCCCCTTTTTTCTTTTGATTGTATATAGAAAGTAATTAAGTCTTATTTTTCTTCAATTAAATTTCTAGTTTTGATTTAAAACCTTTGACAGTTTTATGTTTTTGCTATTTCACAACGAAAGGGCGGCAAATTGAGGTACCGCCCCGGGCGGCAAACACAATAGCTACGCCACTGGATGGGATACCAAGAAATCACACGTCTTTTTCGTAACAATATGGTTATGAAAAATAGTGTGGCATGTGACAAAAGGCGGGGGGGGGGGGGGGGTAGAGTGAAGTATGACACTTTGCAGGGTGGCCAACAGCTCGGCATCTTGAGGAGTTGCTCCACAAAAACTCCGCAAAAAAGTCATTTTGATCCGCATTTCCCGACCGAGCGTTTTCGAGCATGACATAGTGTTTAAAGCTGTTTTTTATTTTTATGATAGTGCTTAAAATGATTATCGAGGCTCCAAAACAATTTTAGATAAATAGTTTTAGTTTTTTTTATTGAATTTTATGCAAAATGCCGAGCTGCTCTGCAAAATTTCAAAATGCTCCTCAAAATAATCACAGATGCTCCTCAAATTGTTTCTCAAAGGTTGGCAACATTGCACTTTGTGACAAAAAAGAGGGGAGGGGGTCAAATTCGCTGAAAAAAGTGTGACCTCATTTATGGGCAGTATTTATGTTCACCTTCAGAGACTAATACAATTCGCCAAAACGTTCAAAAAGGAAAGTATTCTTTCCGGTGAGATCAGTGCGATGCTACGTCAACCATTACGAAATAGCAAATTCAACTGTTTTCGCATCATTACTCAACTTAATGAAGAGTAAGTGGTTATCTGTTTGGAGAAAGTACGAATAAGCGTTCACTTTGGGTATAAATGCATGGTACATTTACTTTAATGGTCTGGATTTTATTAGTTCAGCTTATTTTAATTTCATTGTCATTAGGCAGGGATAATGAGAGAATGCAATGGACATCTCTGTACTATGGAACGACAGCAAATTTATTGTTCTTTAAGAAGCATTAATGCTTGCGTACGAAGGCTTACAAAATATTTATTTTATTCACAGAAGTTCTGACTGAATTAAGTGTCTACTGAAACAGAAATATGCTGGTGCGAAGAAAATTACAATTTTCATTGATTTTGTTGTTAGCTCATTTAAGGAGGCTTAAGAAGGACCATAAAGTCACATGTATGCATAATATCTATCTAGCATGACATTGACAGTGAAAAATTTTGAAAGAAGTGCTTGCCGTGACCTACCAACAAAATTTAAAATCAGAAGGAAAAATACAGTAGACCCTCGTTTTTCGCGGGTTTATTTTACACAGTTTCGATTATACGCGGTTTAAGATTTGACACCTTTATTTTATTTTACGCGGATGAGTTTCGGTTTTACGCGGATGCGGCAATGCAAAGAGATTCAAATTTCCCCTCTTTCAAAATCCAAACTCTAAAGGATTGCAGATTGCACGTAATAAACTGCATTTTGGCTTGCTAATAATCGAGCTTGGGCCACTGGAGACATTTTATGCGATTTGTTTCAGAGCTCTTTCCAGAAGTAAAGTTATTAAACTCACACAGTTCAGAACTCACTGGAAGAAGCGCTTTTAGGAGTGACGAAGGCGGTCAAAACCAACGAGGATACCAACATCGGTGACACACAACCAAAAACTTTCACATTGAAAATTTTGAGCCATTCCTAGGCAAAAGAAATGATTTTTCTGATTTGTTAGTGAAGGAAGATTCTATCATTGAAATGATGTAAGTGGTCATGGATGCGTTAATGCTCTGCAAAGAATTACAGAGAAAAATTCTTAATGACTGCCAAAAGACTATCATAGCCTGCTCCTCTTTATAAACAGAACACGAAAATAATTTATGTTTTCTTTATGCATGTTGTGCATAAAAATCGATATTAGTACACATTAAACTTATTATACAATTAGTCAGCATCAATAGAACGATGTAATTTTTTTTTATCTACGGAACCTAACCGCTATTTTAACACTACTATTAAGTCTCAATTTACGCGGCGTTTCTGTGGAACGTAATCCCCGCGTAAAACGAGAGTCTACTGCAGTGTTACGTTTGTATAAAGATACGTTAAAAAAATATCTTTGCTGGATGAAGGAAAAAAACCTTTTTGTAACGTCGATTATAAAAATACCAATTCATGCAAAAGTATTTTGGGCACTAAATAAATGAAATGTTATAAAATAAAAAAGCCCCTCGCGTATATTTATATAGTTGAAATAAGCACAAAAAAATTCTTACCAAGGGTGAAAAGTATTTAATCAATGGAGAAGCTTACAGTACAAAATTAAAAGAAAACACCTGCTGCGACTTACCAGCAAAATAAAAATGCAAATAAAATTTAAAAAGAAAAGAAGAAAAACCTCTCTTTTGTTTGGTTAAAATACACGCAAAAGTAAAATTATTAGATCACTAGCAAACTTCTAGTTGCTAGCTAACTAGTTAACTAATCCAGTTAACTTTGAGTGTAAGGATTGCAATACCGAACCAAAAATTCAATACCGTATTCGGTATTTTTAAAACGTGATACCGGAATACCGGTCGTAATTACCGGTATTAGAAATTTCTCGAAAAATGCTTGAAAGCATATTGTTTCGTTGCCACATTTCATAATTTTGTACAAAAATTGTATTATTATTCACGGAAACGTATTGTGAACAAATATAAAACGAAGGAACAAATGTCATAATAAACTTACAATAAGAATAAAACACATAATGCTTCTTTTGAATTTTCTCTAAGCCTAGAAGTCATTTAGTGCTGAACCTTACAACAGTAGAAAATACTCTTTCTGAATTCACGCAGGTCGGTGGTACTGTTAACAATGCGCGATACACCTCGTCTAATTGTCTTGAAGTCCTTCATCTTCAAATAATTCGGTATCTTGCGTGTTATTTTTGGAAAAATCCTTTTGTGTGTGTGTTTCCTTTGTATTATTATTATATACACTGTAAAAAAAATCCGGAAACGTTTCTGAGTATATCGTGCAGCTGTGGTTCATGAAAGTTTCGAAAACGTTTCCAAGTATTTCGGAATTCTACAAACAATTTTCAAAAACGTTTCCGAGAATTTCGGAATCCTTGTTCCGTGATTTTTTCTAAAATATAATTCTTTATTATAGTATTGCATACCATATCAGTTTCAATTCTTTCATATCTAAGAGCAATAATACAAGCAATTTTAGAATCATTTGTGGATTTTTTTTTTAATTTCTAATGACAAATAGCAGGTTAACAGCATAACATATGCACAGTTATAAATTTTTGAAAAATTATGAAATAATCTAGTAGTTTCATTCCTAATCACAAAATCGTCGGGGAATTGGAGGGGGGGGATACCTTCTGAAAAATGGGGATTGTTTGTTAAACAATCTTAAACTTCAGTTTTTCTCTCAATATTTTCAAGACAAAACTATCAACATATTGTATTTTTAATGCAGAACTTAAAAACATATCTTGTATCAAACTTGATAGCTTTTATCTTCGGATAAAATTTGACAGGACTTACCTACCCTTCTCGTTCCGGAATTCGTTCACCTCAAGTCAATTTCTCTGACGAACAAAGTGTACCGAAAAGTACCAACAGAGAAATTGATGAATTTAAATATGACACCAAGTCCCCCTGCTGGAACCATTCGGGTTCATTCTTCTGTTCTTGCCCTTTTCCAGCTCATCACAAATATAAATACATATTCAATATAGGTTACTGATTTTATTTTTACAGTGTGCGCAAAATGCAATATATATTTTATTTATTAAAACATTGAACTCTATTACATGATTATTCCATTTTATATATACGAGAATCCCCCCCCCCCACCATAAGAGTGATGGTGCACCCATAAAATGCTATAAAGCGCCCCCCCCCTTAAAAAAGCAACCCCCTGAAAATGTCAATGGCACAGTCTGCGTGGTGAACGCCCCTCGTCTTCTCCCCATATGTACATTGTATATTAATAACATAGTTTTTCAAAAATGATCACTTTTAAAACAATGACATGAAATAATATTATTTTTTATTTTGGCATGTAAATGCAGCTGTTCCATTTTTGCCGCTGACTCATTCCTCCTGACTGTCCTACATTAAACTAGTATGCATGCAGTAGGTACTGTCCTGAGGAAGACAAATTATAGGGACTTGTTTCTTAATTTAGCCGAGGTAAAAAACCCCTATTTTTAATTTTAGGTTTAAGCTCTTGTTTATTGCATATAGTTTAGCATATGGTGCATTTGGCCCAATGTAGTGCATATATTATAGAGCTTAAACACTCTCTATTTAGTAAGTAGTTTAATATCTTTTGGTCTTTTGACCATATTTATCGAATCTTCCACGGCTGATGAGCTCCGAATTCAACCTTTCAACTTTATTCTAATAATTGCTACTTTTAATTTTCTTTTTCTCATTGCTATTCATTGCTTGTGTATTTCATATATATACAAAAATATATTATTGAGAAATAATTCTTGTTTGCTATATTTGAGCTTCTTTCCCTTAAGGGCAGGTACATTGCAACTAAAATAAATCGTACTAATGAAGCTCTGCTGAGATGAATAATATTTCATGTATAATATAAATTATAAATCAAAGTATCATATAAATTATAAGTCAAATACTTTAATATGGTGTAAAAATACAAAATTATTTATTTTATTAAGTCTTTTTTTTTTTGCTTTGGGTAAAATTGAGGCTCGTAAAACGAAAAAAATGAAGACATTCTATGAATCTATTTGTTAAAGAAATTAATACACATTTTACTAATTTAAAGCGTTTTGCTAATGCAAATATTTAAAGAGATATCGTCATTTAGACAATACTGAAGCACTATGTTCCTAATTACAAGAGATATTTTTTTTTTTTTACTTCATAGAATCTAGCTACACTGTTTACAAGAGAATGAAAACATGCAATCTTAAAGACGAACTATCAAACCTGACAATTTGCATATTATAACATTTAATTCATAATGCTTGATACATAAATGTTCAGCCAAATATTAACTGAGATTGACACATAAAAACAATACACAATAACACTTATTTAAAGTTTTTTATAATCTTCAATTCATAAATTTTACAGAATAAAACTAGACACACTTGCACTTTAAATATGTGTTCTATGTAATGTAAAATATTTTCAAATTGCAATAGTTCACAACGAAAAAATGATACTGAGGAAAATAGTTTTTTTTAACGAGATTTATATGAACTAAATCACTTTAAAGTAATAGAGTTGCAAAGCGACTTACCTATTCGTCGGTGGTGGTCTTTTGCAGGCTTTGGTCACCAAAAAGGTGATTTTTATGACAGAATAAAATTCTGCCTAAAAAAATTACCCATTTGGTAGAAAGAAGAAAAGTATCCATGAAAAAAGTAAATTACCTACACAAGTTATGCGACGCAACGAATTTACATGGCGTCCTCTCGGCAGTTATTTGGTTTATAATTTCAGTTTGTATTCCTTCCACGAGCATGCGTCGAGAAGTTGCACTTCGTACTTAAAAATAAGTGACCATAGCTTCAAATTCAATCTCATGACGATACATTAGCAAGAAAATATAAGACTTTAAAATTATCTTCAGTGAATTCATGCGAGGAATAAAACTTCTACTAATCCCCTTGATGAGTGTTACTTCGCACTTGTTTCAGCACTTGAGTTCAGCACTTGAGTCAGCAATTTTTTTCATTGCGTGCTTTCACGAGTTTCAATTTGGATTTGATGCTGAACTATAAAATTGCCGTGTGAGCTGCGCATGCGTCGACTTTTACTTTCTTGTTAAACGGGAAAGGTTTTTGATAAGAGCAGAAAACTGCTGAGGGCGTTCGAATCTGTGTATTACGGAAAGCTTTTTTGTATATTCAGAGAGTTTTCCGAGATTTTTTAGTGTAGAGATATGTGTGTTTCTTTTTTTTTAGATTTATAGTTAGTTGCAATTTTTTTTATTGATATACGATATACTTTTCCAATATTAATATCCTTTTCTCTTGAGCAGGAGAGGTTTGCGCTTAGTTTTTACTATTAAATCTTTGGTTTGAAATTTACGATTAACTTGACGGAATTTGATCTTAGTTAGAAATTAGTTTCTCTTAATCGTTTTCGCGTTCTTTTTAAAATTCTTTACAATTTATAATTATTTAAATGTCTGAAAATATGTGTTAAATGTTTATGCTCATCATCTATGCAAATTTTGACACATAATTTCTAAATATTATCTTGCTAAGTATAAAGCGAGACATGATAACAAACCAATACTAGTGATAAAAAATTACCAATTGATTTACTAACAAGAAAAAGTTTCTTGTGCCAAAATTCAGTACAGTTGAGATAAATATTTAAAGAAAAACAAAGTATTACTGCATTTGATGGTTGGAATAAATTATTCATTTAACAATTACATTCGAAACTATATTCGAAATTAAATTTCACAAAAGGGAAAGTGAGTGATCAGGTAAATAGAAAATAATAATAATAATAATAAAAACATGGTGGACAAAAACGCCCAAAAATGCGATTCATCTCACCATTTAGTAATGAAAATATTATTTTGCAATTTTTCTGCGTCTTTTGCATAATGATATTCTATTAGTTCGTACTTTTGAAGCCAAATTTTTATATTAATAGATTAATTTTGGTTCTGTAGCATGGAAAAAGAAATGCACATTTAAAATATAAGTAGACATTTGATTAGTTAAATTAAAAATTCTTTAATTGAAACTAACTATTATTTTCATCTAATACCGAAAATATCGATATTTTACCCCAGTAAACACCGGTATTCTGAAAGTGCAAACTTGCTCGAAATACCGGTATTCGGTATACCGGTATTGCAATCCCTATTTGAGTGTGTAAATGATCTCATTATTAACGATTTTGCAACCATGACAAAAACTTTAAATGTGGTAAAATCTTTTGATTTCCTGGAGCAAATCGTTTTATTTTATTTAAAAAAAATAATAATAAAAATAAAAAACAAATTGTAGGAAAACCACGCTCTATGCCATGAACTCATTTTACGCCCTTTTTATGACTAATGTCTTGGCATACTTATCTATTTATTTATTTAGATCTGTTTTACGTCGCAGTCGAAACGAAAAATCACTGGAACTCTCAAATGAGCAAATTTATAAGTTTGTTGTTCTATAAAATCATACAATAAACATTTTAATGATGTACTTTCGTGTTTTCAGCGGAAAAAAAAAATAAATATGCTTTTTAAAAATTATGAAAAGGGGAAAAAGAGCATTTAAATGATGCCTGTTAAGTATTATACTTCTCTGCTTTAAAGGGCAACACAATGCAGTTTATTTGTTTCGGACAAAAAAAAAACTGGAAAAAATCTAAAAACAATCGTTTTTAGATGGCTCTTATTTGAAATGAAATTTTCCTAGTAATGAATAAAATAACTCTCTGCAGGCTAATGTCTTTTATCTTTCCAACAAAAGGAAAAAACAATGCTATACCGCTTAAAAATTCCATGAATTCTGAAACGCTTTTCATTGATAAGTGGAAAAAGATATCTTCAGAGCCACATTAATATTAAATATCGAATTTCTATAGAAAAACTGCAATGCATGCGATAATAAGAAGAATGGTGTTTACAACTTTTGTTCGCTCTACAAAACTACTTTTTTTTTTCTTTTAAATCATACGTAACTAACATTTTTTGAGCGAAAATATTTACAGTTTGAATTTGAAAATTTGTACGGGAAAAGGAAAAATACCTCTCATCTTTGCTCATAAAGTAAAATTGTCGGAACGAAGGAGATCTTGAAGGTTAAAATTGGAAAAAAAGAAGAGGAAGAAGAAAATGAAATATCTCTAAGAAACTCGCCTCTTACTCTTTTTTTCGCCTACCCCTTCCACTGTCGTTCTTTTTAATGATCCGTTCATCAGAGGATCGTTCATTCTTTTGATCCGTTCATTTACCTCGTTCATTTGAACGACTTCTTTCATTTAAAGAAGTTCTAATCCGTCCGTACAATCAGCATGTGGTCAGCAAAGTTAATGTGCATTCTTCACGATAAGTTGTACTATTAAATCTGCTTTAAAAAGTTTTTTACAATAATTCCTCAAAAACATTTTAAAAATAAAATTGACAAAAACAAGTAGAGGTTTTCTTCATTGTTTAAAGTTGAAGCACCAGAAAGGCTGTGAGAATGATAGATCAAGCTCACTGATCCACTGATGAGGTGGTTCTTTTTATTGTCTTTCTTTTTCTTTTAATAACATTCAGGATTAATTCAACCATGCAGTTTGCTGCGCAAAAAATACAGAACTACACGTAAAATACAAGGAAGAAAATTTAGGTGAAACAGAAAAAACTCAAGCAGTTAAAAATAAACAGAAATCAAGGAGAAAAAAAGAACTGCTTGAAAATTTCTTATGTTCTAAATTTTTTTGTTTTAATTAACGTTTAATTCTTTCATTTCACTGTTTTATTTATTTTCAATATTTGTTTGATTTTAGGTTGCTATCTTTTCTTTTTGTTTTTTGACTAGAGATATTTTTACCCTTCTGAGAAAAATTGTAAAATGTTAAAAAATCTTTTTTTTTGTAAATTTTTTTTGACTTCTAGTTTTATCCTTTATTTATTCTTGTAAATTTTTCTTTTATTATTCTTAAACCTGCACTTAATTATTGAATAGCAAATAATTTATGTTACTTAATTAACTTAATTATAATAACCGTACTATATTTGATTTTTTTTATTACACTATTTGCTCTTTCTGCAATGCTAATACTTTTTCATTTTTATCCATTGCTCTGACGTTGAGGAATTGCGAGATTTTTTACGTTTTTGATTGGTCTGCTCCGCGATTTTTCTAACAGTTGCTGACCCACAAAGTCTTAGTACTGTTGCTTAAATATACAGTATAACCTCGACTTAACGATTGTAGTGCTCTGGAAAAAGTTAT
The DNA here is from genome assembly GCF_026930045.1 of Uloborus diversus. NCBI lineage: Eukaryota > Metazoa > Arthropoda > Arachnida > Araneae > Uloboridae > Uloborus > Uloborus diversus. Next base: position 110,327,471 of record NC_072736.1, read on the forward strand.
CGCTAAATCAAGGATATCTTAAATCGTGCAGCATATTACATTCAATGCTGTTAAATCCGGACCAGTAAAATGTATCATTAAATTGAGGAAATCGTTAAAGCGAGTGTCGATAAATCGAAGCTATACTGTAGGTAGGTTAATTTTATCTTTTCGCGACTCTCTTGCCGATTGCTTTTAAGCGTTGAAAGTTCACATTTTTCTCTGCCTCCCAAAAGGAGTTACGGTCATTCAAAGTACACTTAAGCCAGTCTGGATAACTTATAACTTTGCACAACTTCATATTTTTATAGTATACACTCAAACTTGTTATATTGCTGCCTTTTTTTTTTTTGTTCGGTATCGTAAACGCGGGCTACTATGGCCCTAGGGTCCTTCTTTGGCCCAAATGAAGAAATAGATACAACTTCCGCCTCCAGCTCAGTTTGTTGTTAGATGTTTTCCACCTCCAGCACAGTTAATTCCTATTCCGGGCTGATGAGTGTTAAAAAGCACGAAACTGCAGTCCTCGGATGGAATGACTGAGCTGGTGGTGTATTTTGTGTAAATAGGTACAACGTTCTCCCTCAACCTCAGGGTGCAACTTTTTAACATATTTTGACAGAAACCGCTAGAGAGCATCCCCAAGCACTCAGAAATGTGGACCAGTTTCATTGCTCTGTTCAAGAAGCGAAACTAGCGGTTCTGCATTCCTTGTGATAACATGTGCCTTCATAACCTCTCAAACTTTCCATGTAGAAGCAGTTCTACATCAGAGTTTTTTAAGTACCTATTTATAAGTATTTTTTTTTAATACTCTATGCCGTAGTATAATTTTACTTCTCATTTCTGTTTAGTTTTTTTTTTTAATTGACAATGACAACATATTTCTTAACCTAAAAATTACGACCTACTTTGGCCCAGCATGTAAACTTGAAACAAACCGCCAGAGAGATTTGGAAAAGTAAAGAATAGCTAAAAGTAAGACTAAACAGGAAAAACGCAAGAAATACCTGGAATTCTTGGCAACGGATAAAGTGAGAGATTGCAGACTCAATTTATCAGAGCTCAGCTAAATGGCTTTCATTATGGAAGCTGAAGAGGAATTAAAAGTTGTAGAAGGTTTAGAAAAAAGCTTACTCAATTGCATCTACTTTTTACAAATTTTGTTAATTTTTTAGAAAGTTTACGGAATTTTATTGTTGTAGAATGGAATGAGCTTTGGTTTCCAGAGATAGCTGTTTATGCGAGAGAAGAAGAAGCTAATGTTGAGAGCATGGAACGCTCGAAAAAGTTTCGAAGTGATTGACAATTTAAGATTCTTTGTTTTGAGAATGGTGTTCGGTTAGTAAAATTATTCAACCTCCAAAACTGATGGAAAGTTGACTGTTTTCCGTTGGTAATATCTGAGACAATAACTAGGTACGTACAATTGCACAATGCACACATATTAAAAAGAAATTCCTTAAAACAAATGTGTGTGACTCAAACTTCTTGTAAAATGTATATTTCTTTCAAATAAATATTTTCCCCCATGGACACACGTCATTCTTTAGCTCTAGTTTGTTCTACATTGATTTTAAATAGGGAAAACCTCTTTGGGCCAAAGTAACCCAAACGCAAGGGCAACATTGGCCCAAATAAAAACAATAATAAAGGGTAAAAATACTTTGAAATAAACAGATCACTATTTAAAATTAAATTAAGGGATCTCTATATGCGTAAAACAAGTTTCCACTGCTTGGAAATATGAATAGTTATAAAATTATTGAGAAAAGAATGAGAAAAGTTCTAAAATCTGGGCCAAAGTAGCTCGCTTTTACAGTATATGAAACTTTCAATCAAATTAGGACACCATGGAAGCAGTAGTATCTTCAAGTGACGAAAGTGATTTTGAACCAATTTACCATAAGAAAGTTCGCGTGTTGTCAAACTACGAAGGATAATAGTTATATCCGTTTTCAAAAGATTTGTATATGTAAAATAAGCGCATATGTAAATAAATTTCTAAAAAATGTTCACATGTGTGTAGTGTAAATCAGATTATAATTTGACGAGATTCCAAGTAGCTGTCTTGTCTTGAATGCGTTTGAAGAAGCAATTCCTAGTTATTTCGTAAGGTTTTGAGTTATTTTCTAAATGAGACTTTTTTTACGCAGTCGTTATTCACCGCGAAATAAAGTTTTCAATTGTGTCGTGAAAACAGTTTTTTATAACTATTCCTCAAGTTTAGTAGGATTTTTTCAATGCAATCTTTCATTCAGTCCCTATCCACCTCACAAAAAAAGGATTGAGTGTAGTATATTTTATACGCATAGCTATCAGAAATCTTAATTTATGACCTAGTTACCAGAATTCATCCGTCAGACTTCTAGCTATTTTTTAAGTCAAATAAACTATGAAATATGAGGTAGTGCAAAGTTACCCGGACTGGCTCAAAGGTGCCCTAAACGACTGCAACTTCGTAACACAAGGATGCAATATTTTTTCAAATTCATGCCTTAGCAACCTTAATTCGGTATCACAACCAGCTTAAAACATGAGTTTTCAAAAGTTCTATTTTTTCATAATTTGATACTTCTTGGAGGTAACTAGCAAGCTGCAAAACGATTAAGAGCGCATCCATCCCAATCAGGTGGAAAACTATTGTCAAAAAACCATATTTTTTTTAAAAAGAAAGTTGTCGTGGGATCTAGCCAGGCTGTTTTTATAGCCTTTACTTCTATTTACTCAATCAAGGAGTTTTAATAAATAGGGTATAAGAGTCTTATGTGTCTGTGATTCATTTAATCATTTTTCTTCATTTATGTCAAATGTATTTTTATCATCTTTCGGTTGAAATAGATTGAATTAAATTGAAAAAAAATTCAATCCGTGAATGTTAATGTCTCTCCTGAAAAATTTTAAAAAGAGGAATTTAATTGTAAAAAAAAAAAAAAAAGGTTTAGGAATGTTTTTTTGTCACTGCAGTAAAATTATAAAAAAATAGATTAAGCTGGATTTTATAGTAAACGCCTCAATTATGTCCTTTTGCTCGTTCTATTTTGCCTTAAATAAGACGAGTGCTTGTTCCATTTTACAAAAAACATTAAATTAAAAATTTAAGTTGGGATATATGGCACGAAAATTTTCTTTGCAACTATCATCCCTACTAATCGCATTTTTATGACCCAGGAAAAGACTTTTCTCTTACGGTAATGGCTTTGATTTTTATGTCTTTTGGATCTGTTTCATGAATCATAAACTTTCGAAACGATATCTGATTGACGCTCTGACGTTATTGGTTGAAGCAACACTTCTTAGGAGAGATTATTCTGGTATGTTTAATGAAAGCCTGTTAAATATTGGGTAATAATGCAGGTCATAAAGAAAAAAACTCATAAAATGGGTATGAAGAGTAAGATAATGTTTTTGCGCCTACTTTGTAAATTTCTTTCTTTCGTGTCATATGCATTCCTTTTAGCGCAGATGCTGTTTTCAGTGCATGCAGTTTTCACGCAATCTTGAGGGCTTTCTTCTCTCCTTTATTCACCATTTGAAAACAATGAAAAAACATTTGTTGGCACTACTCTGAAATAAATATAATGGTAAATGTGTTAGGAGGCTGATTCAACTAACTTAACTTTAGTTTTAATACAGAATATTTCAATCGCATATAGCCAGCAGCTTATATTCCTAACACTTAGAAACTTCAGATGTCTACCAGACATTGACTCACGCTCGACAGAACAAATCTAGTCTTGGTACTAAAATCTTACACTTGTTCAAGAACAATGCAAGAAAAAACTTATGCGTGTTGATTTTGTCATGCTGATCTTAACCAAGAACAAATTCATGCATGCTTGGAATGAAGAACAAACAACTTTGAAACTTCTAATTATAATATATTTTCTCAAAACTGTACATTTTACTATCTAACATCTTAGTAGCAAGAGTATAAAAAGTTGCCCTATGTTACAGGCTTGGAATTGTCCCAACGTTTACGGTATTCTACATTTGACTTAAAGCGATATTTGTCATCAATTGAAAACATATCATAGAAGGCAGGTTAAATTAGACGACTTCTTAACTTATAAGAAAAGCACTTGCTTATTATCTCTTTTAGCGCCACCTAACGCAGAATTGGAAGCAATTTCAACAAGTTACATACATAACAAAACATTAAATAAAACACTGAATAAATTCCAAAAAAAAAAAAATCAGAAAATAAAACAACAGTTCAAAAGTGTTTTTTTTTTTTTTTTTTGAGCAGCTTCACAACAAAACATATATAAGATAGTGTTTGTCTTACGTTACTTGAGTGAGAGTTAACAAAATACCTTAACCGTTTGGAAATACAGGGCGATTGTAATTAAAACTCCACTTCTAAAATGCTATAAAAAAAAGAACCACTGGTCCGAATTACTTCACATTTGAACTTAATATACTTGAAAACGAGCTGATGTGTGCATCACGTGACTTCCTTTTTTACTCCAATTTAATGTCATTTCCTCACTACTGGCAATTTTAATGTGATTCAATAGTTTATTCTTTAAAAATCACACGAAGTGGCCAAGTTGAAATCAGATTAAAAAAAAAAAAAAACCCATCCGCCAAATTTGTCACTAAGTTGGCGACAAAACTTGGCGACTAAAAGACTGACGATATATCGCCAAGTGTCCGCCAAATTATAACACCACTTGAGTTTACATCGAAATTAACAATGATTTCCCCCCAAAAAGGGAAAAAAGACCCCCTTTAAAACACCCGAATGCAACCAAAAGAGAAGGTGCACAACTAGACCCCACTAGGAGTCTACGTACCAAATTTCAACTTTCTAGGACATACCGTTCTTGAGTTATACGACGTATATACGCACATACATACATACGTATATACAGACATCATGAGAAAACTCGTTGTATTCTACTCGGGATTCGTCAAAATGGGTCTTTCGCATGTCTCTACGTTCTTAGGCACTTATCCACGTGTGGTCGAGTCGATTAAGGTCGATTTTTGAGTGAAAATGTTTTCGCGAATACAATATTTCCTATTTTGTAAAAGGAAGTAAAAAGGGAAATGGTATGGAGTAATAAAGCAGAGTGTATCAATGAATAATCACTCTGCTTGTGAAACACTTTTACAAGATCTGTGACAGCTACGTATTTTTTTTATTTTTTTTAAAGAAAAGAAGTTAATGGAGCGACAAAGGCATTTTTGCTTGGATGTTTTTTTTGTTCTTAGACTGAAATATTACTTTCTTCAATATTAGATGAAAATAAGCAAATAATTGAATTTTGTGAAGGGTATAAAGAATAATCAGTAATAAACTGTAAGCTAGAAAATTTTATTTGGAGTGACAGAAAGAGGTGTTCTGTAATGCTGTGTTAATTGTAAGAAATTCCCTTGAAAGCTTTGTTCAAGTTAAACCGGAGGCGATTTGATTCTAGTGTTTCAGCCACTATCACATGCTTTCGAATACTCTTGTTTAATGGGATTCATTTTTGAAAAATAAGGAGGCCATATTTGCCATGCTAAGCTCAAGAAAGTTGAGTAATTGTCAACGTGTAGTTCTTTCCTAATTTAATTTACTCTAATTTGATTTCTTTTTGGTGATATTGCCTATCCGCGACACTAGTGGTACATCTCAGAAAAACAGCACTGGAGAGAATTAAAATTTCACGCAATACTACTTTCAACTCTGATTTATTTTCAAGTTCTGCTATATCATAAACACAAAACATATATCATGTTATGCTTTTGGGTTGTTTTTTGTAGTTTAAACCATTGCGTGTAGCTAAAGTTTGAAAAATCTTCTTTTAAATTATTAAAATTTAGTGACGTGTCACTATTGGAAGTATCATTTTTGTCACATCACTCACCAGTTATGCAAACAATTTTTAAGCGAGTTTTGTGACAATAAGCAGCATTAAATTTAGATTTTAAATCAGTAATCAATATTATGAAGTGAAACTTTTTGTGCGAGGGCTTTGAAATCCTGATCAGCAAGCTTTTGTGTGATGGAAGAGACATAGTTAATTTTTGTGCGACGAAAAGTCGCACATGCGCACTGCTCGCTTTCTTTCTTACTTCTTTGTCTGTAGTTGGATGTACTGCTCTGAGTACAGCTGTTAATTGTCAATAGAACATGCGTTGAAACACGTGCTTCGAAAACCAACGTTCGTGTTGAACCAACGTCTTTCGAGTACTGTTTAGTGCTCTCATTGCTTAGATTCTATTTTCTTCATTAAAATACACAATTTTGTTAGGAATATGCCTGAAACATCTTGGCTAGAACTTGATTCAGGGTCCAAATAGCTTCAAGCTTTGCGCAAAGCCGGCTGAACAACTAGGATTGTTAGTCAGATTGCGCTGTACGGCATATTACAGTGTTTGTACGAAAATGATAATTATTCTTCTTAAGAACGAAGAAGATGATGTACAGTGACACATATGTATATAATTTCAAGTTAATAAATCAATGATAAACACAATCTATGCTATTCAAAAGTGATTGATGAATAATTGAAATGTCTCCATGTAATACAAAAGTTTCACTTCTATCTTTTGCGACACACCCTGTTGTTTATGTATTTATTTATTTTGAGATATGGCACTTTTTGTCGCCGGTGAGACACCAAGCATTAAACTAGTATGTCTTAATTTTGCACAGTTGCCAAAAGGAAAAAGTACCCCTCAAAGCAACCCCCCTAAAAATTTCAATGGCGCAGTCTGCGCCATGACTCCCCCCTCTAGGTGGGCACCCTTGTTTAATTTCAAACTAGGGGGTTTCCTTGCTTGCTTCGCTCGCTAACCCCCGTTCGAATGTTCCCTGCGGCGGGTGATAGTTGATGATTTAAATGCTTTTACCCCTGGATATCCGCCTCTTTAAGGGGACACTGGGCCTTGAAAGCAAACTTTTTTAATTATTGATGGATTTGCATGAAATTTTAACCATATACTTTAAACACTAATACAAGCTTAATTATAAAATTTCATTAAAAAATTTCAATTAGAAGACCAATTATTTAAAAAAATTAACGATAATTAACAAAACTTTGAAAAGTCCCTTGCGTAATTAATTTGATTTCACAACACTGAAACTTATTTTAAGTCATTCTCTATACTATAATAAATAAAACAAAACTCACAAAATTGTCCTCATATTCAAATTAATTCAAAAAAATACAAATTTGAAAAATTCGACAAAGATTTCTTCTTTTGAACGTCCAGTGTCCCCTTAAAGTTTACAGGGTTGAGACAGGGGAATGGCTTCCCCTGGATGTCCTGTATCCAACGGTGCCAATGAACCGATAGACATTCACAGTCCAGAAGAGATAGGGTTACAGACACTCACACAGATGCGTACAGGTTTTAATAATACAGATAAAAATATTCGCAAAAAAAAAAAAAAAGCCCCGCATTTGCGTGTGTTAGACTATTTACAAAACAACTGTAATTAGTTAAATAATTTATTTAGTCATAAATCAAAGAAACGAGTTACAAAACTTTAATTCTTAGTTTGTCATTTTAAGCTCAATCGCAAATACCACATTATTGTGCTTAGCACGGAAGATATTCTTTTGCAGTAAAAGACTGTACCTCACCCCCCGCCCCCCATGCTACTTGACTGCTTTATAAGTCTATATAAAACTTTTAAAGTACTTTCATGAGCTTCACCTCAACAATGCAGATTTCTATGGCAAGTTTCTTTAGCATTTCCCCCAAAGCACTGTTTTTTACAGCAGAGTGAAATGCGTTTATTAAAGTTTTCTTTAAAACTGAATTATTCATTACCTGCAAAACAAAACTTTAAACGGTTGTTGTTCTTTTTAATGCAATCTTTGCGAAAGTACTATGAAGAGACATTATTTATTAACAGTTAAGGTATTTTTGGAAAAGTTCGCTGCTTTGATCAAATGTTCTTTGGGATATTAAAGCTCGGTATTAAAGATAATGCATCTAGATAGTGAAGAATATTAGTTAACGATATTTTCTGATCTTTCAGTTGTAGTTTGGCATTAAGCAAAAAATCTATGGGGTTAACTAAAGTCATAGAGAAAGAAATTTCTTTACTCTATGACCATAAATAATAATTAATGACTATAAAAAATAATTTTGATAATTTTTGAATTATTTTCTTTCATTTCAGCCCGTGCAAATTTATAATATAACATGTACTGAAAAATTTTGCCTTTAGTCAATCTTTCAAACAAAATAATTGAATCTTCTAGATCGGCAATTCTCGAAAAAATGTCCCGTGCGTAACGGTAGGGTTTTTTTTTTATTTTATTCAAGTAATTAACAATTAAATATGGGATTAACTTATGCTTTGATAGTATATTAAAGAATGTATTATTCCCAAACAGAAAGAATTATTTTTTGAAGGCTTTGTTTAGTTGGTAGAAAAAAAAAACGTTTCGCACGGGACATTTTTTTGAGAATCGCCCATATGAGATGATAGTTATTTTTTTGTTTTCTAGAAACATTGTGTAATTTAAAAAGGATATTTAATGCTGCATTTAGGGGTGGATATCGACTACTATTTTAGGGGGGGTGTCATGCTGAAACATGACTTCCCCTCCCCCTGAACGAAAACCTACGGTTTAAGGTACGAAAAATTTCTAAAACTGCTTCGGTGTCAATAAAGAGCACCAAATCGGCCAGAAAGAAGGCACTTATTAGAGCATAAACGTTATGAATTAATTTCATAAGCAATAAAAAGAAGAAAGATTTCAAACCTTTACTTAAAAAAAATTATTAATAAATTGATAAGATTATAAATAAAATGCAAACGATTTCAGTAAAGAGAACGGATAATATTGTTGACAATTTAGGGGGGGGGGGGTCATGACCCCCATGATTTTCCCTTGTATCTGCCCCTAAAGGAATATGAGATAAAGTGAAATAGCGGGGAAAACTGAAAAAATAATTTCAGTTTGCAGGGTCATCTGTTTCGCACCCTGAAAAAGTTTTCAGAAGTGCTTTGAAAGCTGTTCCAAAAAGAGTGTTCTAAAAGAGCGGACAAATGTTCTTGTTAAAAAAGTGTTTTAAAATTTGCAGTGAATAAACTGGAAAATAGTTTGGAGCAAGCAGAAAAAACATACAGGAAAACAAAGACAAGATGTAAAAAAGCTTAATTGAAGACATAAAACCCATATCCTGAAGGAAAGACAGGAACAGTTTGGGATGAGGTGTCCCCCCCCCCCCCAAGCAATTCCTTCAAAGATGAATGAAAACTATTATGAACATTGAAACGAATATGATTGAAATTCGGACAATTACAAAGGCTCTGCAACGTTGTCTGTTTGATATATACGTGTGTTGTATATTGGCAGTAAAAAAGATGTTCATGGATAAATCTAGTCCACACTAGCGCAGGTTTTCTGATCAAAAATACCTTATGGAGGTTTTTTTTTTGGATCAGAAATACCTTCTGGCGGAGTTTTTTTTAATAAAAATACCTATAGTCCAGTCAATAGGTAGAAAAAAACGGGCTTGCCTTACAAAAAATGGGGTCAAAGATTTTATTTTTTAAAATTGTGTATACTAGTGCCAATATGAAAAAACCAAGTTATCCAACACGAAAGACCTCGGGAGAAGTTTTGGGTGCCCAAAACCCCCAAAAAATTGTGACTTTTTGTGGTATTTTCAAAATATCTCAAAAATGGTTAAAATTACAAAAAAAACTTCCAATGCAAATGTTAAAGAGGATTAAATTTCCTTCAACTTTTGTCATTACAACATTTTTGTAGCATGAAAAGCAAGCGAGTTACAGCTTCTTGAAAGTCACACTTTTTCTGAACCCCCTCAGCGAAGTGCGTGAAAGCGCATCGGATAACGGAGGAAAAAAGGAGAAACGCCGGCAGTCTGACCTTGTTTTATTATTATTATTATTATTATTATTATTTGCGAAATCAGTTTGCGTGAATGCGAAATAAAGATTGTGAAGGAGAAGGGAATAGAAAATCTTCAAAGATGCAGCGCAAAACGGCAAAATGAAGAACATCAGCGTTTTTTTGAAGTTCTTAAAAGAAGTGACAATTCACACTGCCTGTCACAAATGCTATATCAATGAGCAATCAATCTCTTCCCTTGAAGTAATGGTTAAACCTAACATGTTAACTAAATTCCTCAAGAAAGATTTCTGGCAAATTATAACAACAAGAATAGTCTTATTCAACTTCTTGAGACATATTTCGAAGAGTGTGGCATTGAAGTCAGGCAGACTCAAGATGATGCCGACTTACTTACTGCTCTTTCAAAGGCAAAAGAAATTGAAAAGTTTGTTATAGTGGGCGAGAGGATATAGATCTGTTGGTGCTGATGACAGCTTTAGGACAGCCTTTCAGCAACTTGTTCTTTTTAAAACCTGGAAGAGGGAATACTTGTGATTTGTTTTTTTCCCTACTAAATCTTTTAAGTTTGACCCCAGCAATATTCTTTTCATCCATGCGTTTAGTGGGTGTGATACGACTTCGGCAATCTTTGGCCAAGGCAAAATTAAGTTGTACAAAATAGTCAAAAAAGAAAAAAACTCCTGAAATTAAGGAAGCTATTGAAGTATTTAGGGACCCAATCTGTCATCATGATGCCTTAGCTGCAGATAGAGAAAACATTTTGCAAAAATTATACACAGGTGACGTAAAGTATTTGAACCTATCTTTGGATACTTTGCAATTTAATCTTTTTATAAAACTAGTACAGGGCTAAGATAAATCTTGCAGGGCTACCTCCAACGTGCGGAGAGGGGGGGGGATGCTTTACGTTATCACTCATATCGGTTCTACCACCAAATTCAAAGTTAGTTGGGCAACATAATTGATCCAGAGAAGTGGGGTTGGGAACGCAGAACGCAAGGTCTAATGCATGCTGGCACGAAAAGAGATTCAGTTACTCAGAATCTTTTGAAGATTGTACCTTGTACCTGCAAGAAAAATTGTACTAGAGCCTGTTCTTGTCTCAAAGCAGGTTTAAAATGCTCCAGCACGTGCAAAAACTGCAGTGGCACAAATTGTGAAAATGTTGCAGAAATTTCATCTTTGGATGAGACTGCTGAAGAAGATGATTTGTTCCAGGAGCTTTTGGAATTACCGCAACAAGGAGATGAACAATTAAAGGACCACAGTTTCTTTCTACCCCCTACAGATTCTGAACCGGGAGAACCTGGACCTTCAAAACGGCTTCGAAGAAGATAAACAGCCTATTTTGTTGTCATTTCTCTATTTGCTTTAAGGTCGAATGAATCTCTCTGTAATTTAGATCTGTATTATTCTGTCGGTAATTAATCTGTATTAAGCATCTACAGTTGGACTTTCATTTTGAAAGGTAATTCTTTTGAGTTTTTCATGCCTCAAAAAGTCAGTTTCTGCAGAATTTTTTCAAAGTGTTCATTACGTATTACTATTGTACCTTTATTTATGCATTATTATGTCTATTGTTTGCTTCTTATCACCCTAATATTTATTCATTCACATTTATATTTTCGAATATTGCCTTTTCAGTTGTAATAGAATAGATGGTACGAATTATGTGCTTTAAATGAATGAGAAGATTATGTAATTCAATTACAAACTGCAATATAAATCATATGTTATTGGAGTCTGACTGAAGACTACCTTTGTCAGACTAGAAATAATAGTTCGTGAGCGGTGGGGGAGGGTTTATTATTATTATTGTATCAGAGCATAGGATGCATGACTGTGTTGATTGTTTGCTTATTAGCTGCCTAATATTCATTCCTTCATATTAATATTTAAAAATCGCATCTTTGTTTGCAATAATTAGACTAGAATGTACGCATTACATCTCTCAAATGAATGTATATATTGTGTAATCCAGTTATAAATAGCAATTTATCATCTATTATTGGAGTCTGATGAAGACTACCTCTGTCAGATCAGAAAAGTTAGTTCGTGAGCAGTGGGGAAGTTTTTTTTTATTATTATTGCATCGTCGTATGTACTTTAAATGAATGTGTATATATGTATTTCAGTTTCATAATACACCGTTTGTTTTTGGAGTCTAGTGGGAACTAATCTGTCAGCCAGAAATGCTACTCTGTGTCCAGCGGGGCGGGGGGGGGAGCAAAAAACTCAAACTACTCTAACTGTCGATAAACGCTCTGAAACTAAAGTTTCTATTCAAGTTCTAATAATTATGACGCCTTGGTCGGTGTGAAAGCTTTTTTTTCGGAGTGGAGGAAAACTGCCTATTTTCAAAGAGCTATAGCAAGCTTGTTATTTGTGCTACAAAAAAGTTGTAAATACAAAAGTTGTAGGAAATTTTATGTTCTTTAAGCTTTACATTTAAAACTTGTTTCTAAATTGAACCATTTCGGAGATATTTTGGAAAAAACAAAAAAAAGTCATAAATTTTTGTGGTTTTTCGGCCCTCAAAAGTTCTCTCGGGGGCTTTCTGTTGGATAACTTGGTTTTTCCCTGTCGGCACCAATATGTACAAATTAAAAAAATAAAATCTTTGACCCCTTTTTTTGCAAGGTAAAATGTATCTATTGACTGGACTACTACTAGAGCGGGTTTTTAATCAAAAATACATATTGGGGTTGGTTTTTTGATCAAAAACATCTTCTGGAGGAGGTTTCTTGATCAAAAAAATCCTTTCATATGTCTAAACTACTGTATTAGAGTACGCATTATGTGTGTTAAAACCAACGCCTCTGGGGGGGGGGGTATTTTCACCCCCCGCCTACCTTCGCTGCGCCACTGCAGGTATACGAAGACGAGCTATTATAACTTGTTCTCCTCTGGTGTCAGACTTCAGTGAAGAGTTATTTGAAACTGATGTACAGAGGCTAATTCCTTGGCCAAAATATCAACAATTTCATTGCTATCGAACCTAATGTGACTCGGAATCCATTGAATTGGTGCTGATGGGAAAATTGTAAACCGGGGCGCCCCGAACTAAAATTTTTGGGAGGGGAGAAGTTCTCAACTTACGAATGAAATTCCAGTTCTGCCGAATGACACAAATAATTTGAAATATTTAACGAAATAGTATATCAAAGTTGCAATATTGTCCTTAAATTTACCAAATCGTCAGCAAAATTTTGCGAATCAGGATATTTTTGGAAGGTCCTAGTAACCTCCATTGACCTTCCATCGGGGCATCTTTGCTGCAAATATAGGTATTGGAAGGCATTACGACTGCATGAAAAGATCCTGATATCTAATGATAAAATTGCTGTTTTATAAGCTCTAAGTTACACATCAGTGGCGATTAGTGCAGATTCGGATAAAATGTGAGACGAAACTTTCAAGCGCAATGTTATTATATCTGAACCAATTAGGAGCAAGCAACAGGACATTAAAAACAGAAGGAGAAATTAAAATGAATGGAAAGACACATCAGCAATATTGCATTTTTATAAAAAAAAAAGAAAAAGAAAATTTTTAATGCTAATATTTCAAAAATATTTTCTCGAACACTTGCAGTCGGAAAAAATTTCATCTCAATGAAGAAATAATAAAAAACAGACGCGTAATATACTTTAAAGCTGTCGAACCCTTAGAAAGATTACAATTCAAAGAAGCATTTGCTTTTTACTTAGTTTTATGCAAAGATTTTGAAAAAAAAAAAACATTAGCGATTATGGATAGTGACAAATTTACAGATGAACTCTTTTTCAAGTACACAGTTTTCTGGAAACAAATTAAATGGACTGGAGTTTAATACTTCTAAAAACAATAGCTTTCTTTATTGCTGGCTATCTTAAAGCGAAATGTGACTTCCTTTTTAAGGATTAAGAGCTTACATCAGGACATTTTCATTATTGGTTAATTAAAATGGAAGTAAGAAACCAAAAAAGTAATACTTTTATTTTTGTAATTATGTTTCGTAATTGTTTAGTTACTTGAGACTTATCTACATGAAAAGTTACTTTTAGTTAACAATTGAAATCGTATGGTTTATGTGATCCTTTTTTTCTCAATTACTTGGTTTAATCTTCTTACTTTTTTTCTGGACTGAAACATTTAATTAAATCTTTAGAACTTAATACATTAAAACAGATTATGAAATATTTTTTGAGCTTTATTTCATAATTCATTTTTCCTTTTAAACTTCAGCCTTTTCTATAAATCTAATTTTATATCATCTTTAATGTCATTTCGCGGGACTATTGTTAAAAATGATGTAATGCAACTAAGTAATTAAAAGTTTGGGAAAACAGAATGTTTCACTTTGTTTGAAAACTTTTGTTCGAAAGAAGGCATTATTACCTCTAATTGAATAAAATTTAGGAATGATAGTTTACGAACAGTTAAATCAAATCATCACATTTTCCAAAAACCATGAAAATCCATTTATTTGTTTTCCTCAAAGTTGTATGAAACAGCTGATGTGTGGTGTGCATCACATAACTTCCTTTTTCGCGAATTTAATGATAATAGTGCCTTGTAGTAAGCAAAGAAACGCTTTAACTATTTTTACCCCAAGTTTGTAGCAAACTGACGCAAAAAAAAAAAAAAAAAAGTTTTATACAGATTAATTTTTCCAATATTGGACATTTTAATGTGACTCATTGGTTAACGCTCTGAATATCGCCAATAGTGGCCAAAATAAAACCAAATTAAAAAAAAAAAAAAAAACTGCCAAATTTGTTGCCAAGTTGGCGAAAAAACTTGGCGACCAAAATGTTGGCGATATATTGCCAAGTGTTTGCCAAATTATAACACCACTTGAGTTTGCATTGAAATTAACAATGATTGCTCCAGAAAAAGGTGTAAAAGACCCCCTTTGGAACATCCGACTGTAACTAAAAGAGGAGATGCACAACTAGATCCCAGTACAAATCTACGTACCAAATTTCAGCTTTCTAGGACATACTGTTTTTGAATTATGCGAGGCAGATATGCACATACGCACATACACACATACATACGGACGTGACGAGAAAACTCGTTGTAATTAATTCTGGGATAGTCAAAATGGATATTTCGGGAGTCTATACGTTCTTAGGCATGTACCCACGCGTGGTCGGGTTGAAAAGAAAAACACAATATTCTTTCGGGGGCGAGCAAAGTGGAAACCAAGGCCGATTTTTGGGTGAAAATTTTTTCGCGAATAGAACTTCTTTTTCTTCGTAAAAGGAAGTAAAAAAACGGAACTGTAGTTATACATTGTAGCAGAATTCACTCCATGATTTATGCTGCAGAATATTGCCTAAGCCAGGGGGGGGGGGGGGGTTGCCGCGAAGTGTCCATGGCATCAATATATATTTAAGGTGGGTGTGCAAAATAAGGTCATTTTCACCAATAAGGTTAACTCCTCATTGATGTAGCATCGTTGATCGTGACTTTATAGTCATCAGAAACGTTAACTGATGCTAAAGTGTTACCAACAAGCAGTTTCTATTTATTTAGGCAGCAGAAACAGACACCAGGCAACAAAAGTTATTACAGAAAAGTGATGTCAAAACTACCTGACCTTATTTTACAGTAAGTTTCGTTTCCACATAGATCACTGTAGGTTAAAAATATGAAAAAAATTATGTATTGTTATTGAAGCGTAATTTATGTTCCTAACAAGACTATACCGGCTATCTTTGTTAAACTGCTGAAAAACATAATTAAAACTTTTATTTTCACTTGTTAAATTTTTTTTCTTAGTTCTTATGATGAGTCATCTGGTGACCATGCAAAAGCAGGAGCCAATTCAATCATGGATGAGCGAGATACTAGGTTATAAACGTCAGGGTGGTCTTATTTGGTGCACTTAACATTTTTTATAGAGATAGACTGGATTGCTGTGGGGAAGTTCCTTTTCTTCATAGAGTGCCACCAGTAGAAAAAGTTTGAGAACCCCTAATCTACGGTGAGAATAAAATAAGGAAAGAATGAAAATGTTTGATCATTTTTTTTTCATGTTCAAAACATCATACATTCAGATCAGTGACGACTCTAGGATTTCGTTCTCGGGGTGACTGAGGTCGCTAAAATGTTTTGTCCCTTTGACATCACCTACGTTCGTTGATGTGAACGAATGCGTTTTTTAAAAAGTTATATTATCAAAGTTTGCCATCTAGTGGTGTTAACGACTAAGGAAATTTTCGGAGTCAAACTTGAAATCATCTAAAATTTTGTTTTCATTGGTAAAATTTTAAAATCTAAATGTCAGTGTAGAAAATTTGATATGCATTTTAGCCACCATTGCTTAGCAATTAGAACGCAAAATTTTAATTCTTGTTAAAGATGCAAAAAAAAAAAAAAAAAAAGAACTCGTGGTAATTGTAGATGGTGTACACGAAAAAGATGAAAGAAAAGCTGAAAAATCGTAAATTTAGTTAAAAACAGCGAGAAAGGAGACAACTTTCAGAATAGATGCTAATCGAGACAAAGAGAAAGAAAGAAAGGCAAAGAGAGAGAGAAAGAGAAAGAAAGAAAGAGAGAAAGAGAAAGTAAGAAACAGAGAGAGACAAAGAGAAAGAAAGAGAGAGAGAGAGACAAAGAGAGAGAGAGAGAGAAAGAAAGAGAGAGAGACAAAGAGAAAGAAAGGAAGAGAGAGAGAGACAAAGAGAAAGAAAGGAAGAGAGAGAGAAGCAACTAACTATGAGGCCTTGCGGATCAGTACTTCAAAGCTCTCCCATAAAAAGTTTTACTTAAAAAAAAAAGAAGTATGCACGTGTGAAACTTGCAGATACTTTAGAACCCCCCCCCCCCCTTTTTTTACGAGCCCTCGGTTAAAACGAACAAATATCATGGTCCCTTCTCATTCTTTGTAAACGAGTTCGACTATTGAAATCATAGCAAATAGTCAATGTCAAGTATTATGAACAAATTGCAGCATAATAATAAACAAGTAGATGACAAAGAACTTTTCTTATTCTGACACCACTGCTTAAATTACTGAGTGCGTGTATGATGCCCTAATTAAGATAAATGAACGCTGATTTTTTCGTTAAACTGCTGTCAAGATATGATCGGTATCATGAAAGCTTTTAATTATTTTCTTTGAATATTAGAAGGAAAGTTTCTGTTCCGCTGTGGGAATGCGAGTGATTATGTGAATTCTTGTAATTAAGAACTCACAGAGAAACTGTTAAGAAATAAACCAAACAAGACTTCAGGAATCTAAAGCAATATTTTTGCCAGTTTACGACAACTTGGAAAGTTTAAGACGCACTGGCGTAACATATATTAAGGAATAAATATTACAGAAGTTTGAAAACTAACATCAAGAATGCTACCAGATTAAGATTTCATGAAGGAAAAGAACGTTAAAGATATAAGATATGGTTTTGAAACTGAATTCCTTATTACTGTTCGAAGTAAGAGAAGAAATTTGATCTTGTCTTGTTCTGAAAGCTCCTTTTTAAAACATTGCGATGTTGTTTTTAAAACTGAATTAGAATCTTCTGGGGTTTTCCCTTGTTTTTAAAATAAACGGTAACAGTGACCTTTGTGTAAGTTTTGTGACATTACACAATTTAATGGAAAGTCAGAAAAATGCGTGATGCGTTTGCGAAAGAGTAGATATGTCACGAACATAAAATGTCTTTAAGCTTTCATGCTCCAAGGATTATGAAAATTTGTTTAAGTTTTCAAGTGAAAAGCTTTTAAATAACAATAATATTATACAATTAGTTTGCTGCTTGGAAGAACAAAATGCTGAGATATTTTCAGAAAACTAAATTCTATTTGAAACTTTTCAGTGGTCCCAACCGATTTCCTTACAGAAACACAAACAAGATGGTAGAATATTTATTGACTTGCAATAATGTTACATTTTGAATAAGCACCAGTATTATAGCTATAATTTTTCACGGGGGAAAAGGTGTTACCACCGTTTGATATGGTGTTAAAGACTGGCACCATTTTTATCTTGCTAAGAAATTGTCGCAGAATCAAATTCGAAAGAAAAATGAAAAATCACGGAATTTAACTGATACAGGATGTTCCGCATTAACCTGCAAGAGCTATATTGTCGCAACCTTTAGTCTTAGATGCACACTTCCAAATGAAAAAAATGTTCAAAATCAGATGCAGGGTTAAGATATTGAAAGTTTAAAGAGAAAATAACAATCAGTCAAAAAATAAAAAAAATATACTTTTTATACGGGCCTTAGGTTCCCTAACTTATGTTTAGGGAAATGATCTCCATTGAAAAATAATTCCAACACAAAAAAATTGACATTAGTACGACTAATATTCCCCGAAATGTGAAACGCAGCGTTTTGTGACTTACACCACTTTACACTCGCCGTCAATAACACCTTTTGGGGGAAAATGTAGCAGTTAACAAGGGTTTAAAATGAAATGTGTACATACAGTGTGGTGTTTCAAATTGATAGATTTTTTATAGTGTGTTTTTGCGTATCATGGCATAACATTTACATAAATTTTTGAATAGCAATGAAAAATATAAATACTTTGCTTTTTTACTTCGACAACCTATCATTCTTCTGAAAGGACGATAAGTTCCAATCTCATCTTCTATATGGCCCCATAAAACTTTGAGCTCGAATTTCTGATTGAGTTTGGAACCCACAAATGGTCTGTTTTTTGTGTGTTTGTAATATCTTTCAGTGGAGGTTATTTCCCTAAATATAAGTTAGGGGACATAAAGCCCGTATAAAAAGTTAAATTTTGTACCTTTTGACTCATTTTTACTTTCTTCTATATCTAATATATAGAAGAAAGTATTGGATTCGTGCAAATTTTCGAATTTCGAATTTTGACGGATTCGAACGTTTTGAGGTGTGCTGAGTCCATTTCGACTATTTTTGGAAAATGTCTGTCTGTCTGTGTGTGTGTATGTATGTGTGTATGTGTGTGTGTCACGTCTGTGTGTGACCAGTTTTTTGTGGCCGCTCTACAGCAAAAACTACCGCACGAAATCGAACGAAATTTGGTACACATATGTGCCCCTATGTGAACTTGTGCCCATTAGTTTTTGGCGCGAATTCCTCCAAGGGGGGTGGAGCAATGGGACGTTTTTCGAGTTACGCGTGCTTGCTATTCCTCAGGAAGTTACTGGCGGAATCAAACAAAATTTGGTCCATATGTTGGTATTAACAGGAGCAAGTGCTGATTCAATTTTGGTGGCAATAACTCAAACGGGGGTTGAGCTATAGAACGTTTTTTGTCGTCAATTGTGACTGCTGTATCTCAAGAAATAATGAACGGAATGAAAGAAAAATTTATCGGCAAGTAGACCTTAGTGGGTATAAGAGCTGATTTTATTTTGGTGTCAAAAACTGAAAAGGGGGTGGCGCAATCGAATGTTCTTTTTTTTTTCATTGTGAGTGCCATTTCTCAAGAAGTAATGCTACGTTCTGGATGAAATTTGGAATAAATGTGAATCTATTTGTAAATAGGCGTTGTTTCAATTTTGGCGCCAATCGCTCCATGGGGGTCTGATTTTTACTTTCTTCTATATCTAATATATAGAAGAAAGTATTGGATTCGTGCAAATTTTCGAATTTCGAATTTTGACGGATTCGAACGTTTTGAGGTGTGCTGAGTTCATTTCGACCATTTTTGGAAAATGTCTGTCTGTCAGTATGTGTGTGTGTATGTGTGTGTGTATGTGTGTCACGTCTGTGTGTGACCAGTTTTTTGTGGCCGCTCTACAACAAAAACTACCGCATGAAATCGAACGAAATTTGGTACACATATGTGCCCCTATGTGAACTTGTGCCCATTAGTTTTTGGCGCGAATTCCTCCAAGGGGGGTGGAGCAATGGGACGTTTTTCGAGTTACGCGTGCTTGCTATTACTCAGGGAGTAACTGACGGAATCAAACAAAATTTGGTCCATATGTTGGTATTAACAGGAACAGGTGCTGATTCAATTTTGGTGTCAATAACGCAAACGGGGGTTGAGCTATAGAACGTTTTCTGTCGTCAATTGTGACTGCTGTATCTCAAGAAATAATGAACGGAATGAAAGAAAAATTTATCGGCAAGTAGCCCTTAGTGGGTATAAGAACTGATTTTATTTTTGTGTCAACAGCTAAAAAGGGGGTAGCGCAATCACCCGTTCTTTTTTTCCATTTTGAGTGTCCTATCTCAAGAAGTAATGCTACGTTCTGGTTGAAATTTGGAATATATGTGAATCCATGTGTAAACAGGCTTTGGTTCAATTTTGACGCCGATCGCTCCAAGAGGTGTTGATTTTTTTTTTTTTTTTGCGAATAAAAATATTTTTACTTTCTTCTATATCTAATATATAGAAGAAAGTATTGGATTCGTGCAAATTTTCGAATTTCGAATTTTGACGGATTCGAACGTTTTGAGGTGTGCTGAGTCCATTTCGACCATTTTTGGAAAATGTCTGTCTGTCTGTATGTGTGTGTGTATGTGTGTGTGTATGTGTGTCACGTCTGTGTGTGACCAGTTTTTTGTGGCCGCTCTACAACAAAAACTACCGCATGAAATCGAACGAAATTCGGTACACATATGTGCCCCTATGTGAACTTGTGCCCATTAGTTTTTGG
Organism: Uloborus diversus; assembly: GCF_026930045.1. Classification (NCBI taxonomy): domain Eukaryota; kingdom Metazoa; phylum Arthropoda; class Arachnida; order Araneae; family Uloboridae; genus Uloborus; species Uloborus diversus. The sequence continues at coordinate 110,347,883 of NC_072736.1, forward strand.
CGCGAATTCCTCCAAGGGGGGTGGAGCAATGGGACGTTTTTCGAGTTACGCGTGCTTGCTATTACTCAGGAAGTAACTGGCGGAATCAAACAAAATTTGGTCCATATGTTGGTATTAACAGGAACAGGTGCTGATTCAATTTTGGTGTCAATAACGCAAACGGGGGTTGAGCTATAGAACGTTTTTTGTCGTCAATTGTGACTGCTGTATCTCAAGAAATAATGAACGGAATGAAAGAAAAATTTATCGGCAAGTAGCCCTTAGTGGGTATAAGAACTGATTTTATTTTTGTGTCAACAGCTAAAAAGGGGGTAGCGCAATCACCCGTTCTTTTTTTCCATTTTGAGTGTCCTATCTCAAGAAGTAATGCTACGTTCTGGTTGAAATTTGGAATATATGTGAATCCATGTGTAAACAGGCTTTGGTTCAATTTTGACGCCAATCGCTCCAAGAGGTGTTGATTTTTTTTTTTTTTTTTTTGCGAATAAAAATATTTTTATTAATGCAACAATAAGAAAGATAAATCGTAATAGATTGTCGTCTGCGTATTTCTCGTGATTTTAATTGTATGGAAATGATAGGAAATATTATCTCAATGATTTAAAATTTTTAACTGTTGCCATCTTATGTTTGTTAACAAATAAAATATTTGTAATTAATTCAAGCAAGGCTTTTAAAAAAACTTTCAATTTTCGCTCTTTGCTTTGCTTTTGCAATAATTCAGACATTGGGATAGTCGTCAAGTTTTTGCATGTGTAATTTTGTTTTTGTTGGGAATATTGCTTCCTCGTCAAGCATGGGGAGGGATCAGAAAAAAATAAAAAAAAATTAATTTGAATTTTGACATCTTGAATTCAAATTATGTTTTTCGCAATCACGAGTGTGTGTATGTAGGCATGTGTGTTTGTGTGTGTGGGGGGGGGGGGTGTTTGTGTGTACGGGTATGTGTGTTTGTGTCTGTGTGCTGGCATAAGTGTGGGGGGGTATGTGTATGTGTGTGTGGGGGGTATGTGTATGTGTGTAGGCATTTGTGTTTGTGTCTGTGTGCAGGCAGGAATGTGTGGGTAGTTGTGTGTATGTGTGTGTATGTATGCGTGTGTGTTTGTGTAAGTATGGGTAGGTGTATGTGTGTGTAGATGTATGTGTGTATGTGTTTGTGTGTGTGTATGTGTGCGTGTGTGTGTAGTTGTGTATGTATGCGCGTGTGTGTAGGACATGGATGCAACCTGAAGACGGCTTTCGCTATAGGTGCTGCATCGTGAGGAGCCCGCCTGTCCACGGTGATGGTGCAGAGGGTGGCGGTGGGAAAAATCAAAGGAACGTCAAAAACGGTCAAATGAAAGCAATAAGCAATCGTGATTGCTCAAAAAAAGAAAAATATAGAAGAAAGTTTCGTGATGGCCACAACATACTAGTTATTAATGCAACAATAAGAAAGATAAATCGTAATAGATTGTCGTTTGCGTATTTCTCGTGATTTTAATTGTATGGAAATGATAGGAAATATTATCTCAATGATTTAAAATTTTTAACTGTTGCCATCTTATGTTTGTTAACAAATAAAATATTTGTAATTAATTCAAGCAAGGGTTTTAAAAAAACTTTCAATTTTCGCTCTTTGCTTTGCTTTTGCAATAATTCAGACATTGGGATAGTCGTCAAGTTTTTGCATGTGTAATTTTGTTTTTGTTGGGAATATTGCTTCCTCGTCAAGCATGGGGAGGGATCAGAAAAAAAAAAAAGAAAAATATAGAAGAAAGTTTCGTGATGGCCACAACATACTAGTTTTTTTTGTGTTAATAAAAATAGCTTTATAAATGCAACAATAAGAAAGATAAATTACAATATTCTCGTCTGCTTATTTCACGTGATTTTAATTTTCGGGAGATAATCGGAAATGTTATCGCAATGATTTAAAATTAATAACTGTTGCCATTTTATGTTTGTTAACAAATAAAACATCTAATTAATTCAAGCAAGGCTTTTAAAATAACTTTCACTTCGTTCTTTGCTTTGCTTTTGCGGGAATTCAGGAATTCGGACGGTCGTCAAGTTTTTTTTTTTTTTTTGCTGGGAATATTGCATTCTTTTCAAGCATAGGGATTGATCAGAATTCACAAGAAAGATATAGAAGAAAGTTTCGTGATGGCCACAACATACTAGTTATTTTCGTCTTCAAACTTTCAGTACCTTAACTCTGCATCTGATTTTGAACATTTTTGCAATTGAAAGTATCGATTGGAATGACTAACGGTTGCGAAAATAGAGGTTTTGCAGGTTAAAACGTTAAAACGGAATATCCTGTATATGATTACAGTATTGAAGATAAACCGGAATGAATGACTGTGTGCAGCATTTTTCTATATGTGATCCACCAGAAACAATTGCTTCTTATCAGAATTTTTTTTTTAAATCAAAGACGTCAGAAAATAAGAAGAAAAAAAAGTTTAAAATCCGTCAAACGAATAAAGGTTAAGAAATATATGTTTCGCATTTATTCTCTTTTAACCTTACGTTACAAAACTGTTCTTCTGCTCGCTTCGTTATGCTTCTGCTTTATTTACTTCCACATCCATTCTTTTCTTCCTTCTTAAGATGAAAACCCGAAACCATTTCCCTTTCTTTTCAGGCGTACGAAAATACAGGGCATCAACTTACAGGAGACCGTTGTTTTGATGCAGTGGTTTCAAATGAAAAAAGCCGACAGCTATTTGGTGCAAATTGCATGCTTAAGAGTTAGTTGAAACGTGATTTAAATAGCTAATGACAGTTGATTATAACAATTTAGGAAGCATGAACATATTTTTTCACTAAATCTATTCCTAAATAAAAAAACCCCTAACGAAGACTGAAAACCTGGTACGTTTAGGACACACTCTCGATGTCGAGTTTCGCTTTTTCAGGACACGTTAAGTATGTTCATTATGCTTTCACGTCTGATCAACTCAACTTATTATCGTGAAATTTTGTACAGAGTGACAAGTAATAACTTAGACACACATAATACACCGTAACTTTAATGCTAATGAAAGTATTACGGCTAAATTTCAACATGAATATGAATACAGTTTTTCTTCTGATATATTTACAAATTTACAAAGCGGCTATCTTTAGGATTAATACAGAGCTTTAAACGTGCCACAACATTTTCAGCTCTGGGCCGCAACTCACTTACTGATAGTCTATCCCATTCCTTGCATAAGGGTTTCTTTAGGAATCCCAAAGTTTTAGGAAGTTTAGCACACAGCCTTTTCTCCAGGAACTTCTTGCACGGTTGAACTGCGTCAACGACCCCAATCTAATGGTTTGGTGTGGGATATGTGCTAGTGGGAAAATATCACATGTTTTGGTTGATCAGAGGAAAAATTAGTCAAAAAACGTATCACAAACGCATTTTGGAAGGTCTTGTCTTACTTTTGTCACAAAAGTTCTTTGGAAACAAAAGGTGGACCTTCTAACAGGATTCCACACCTGCACACAAAGCTAAAGGCATTCAAGACTTGTGCAAGACACATTTTCCGGATTACATTGGGGCTCAAGAATGACCACCGCTTTCCCCGGATTTGTATCCGATGGATTAATCTGTTTGAATCATCGTGGATATAAAGCTTTGTGCTAAACCTCATAAAACTCTGGCATCCCAAAAGAAATCCTTATGCAAGGCATAGGATAAAATATCAGTAAGTGAGTTGCGGCCAAGAGCCGAAAATTTTGTGACACGTTTAAAGTTCTGTATTAATCCTATTATCACTTTCAAAATTCGTAAACATATTAGACGAAATAATGCATTTATATTTATTTTGAAGTTTAGTCGTAACATTTTCATTAGCATTAAAGTTATGGTATATTATGTGTGTCTAAGTTATTTCTTGTCACCCTGTATACACGTTATCAGGGGTTGACATAGGCTACCATTCTTCAAGAAAAATGTGTTTTAAGATTTTATTAAAAATTTAAAGAAAACAAATTTGAAAGTGTTTCATCGAAAAAGAAATTGCTTAAAGCGCTGAAAGTTACTTTGCGTAAGTCCTTGAAAAGTTACACAAGATGAACTTTATCCAAAATTAAAGAAATAATTACAACGTCCCTAATCGTGCTAAACTGCAGTTTTTGAGTTTTTCTGAAAATGGAACCATTCTCATATTTCTTTTTCAAGCTGATTCTTTCAAATAATCTTCGAACACAGAAAACTATACAGAAATCATGAAATACATAACATAAACCAGATAGCAATGCTATTAAATAAATTCTAACTTTCGGTTTATTATTTAAAGTTTTGAAAGCCATTATCGTTATCCAAGTCATTACAACTTTCGAATTAATTTATTAAATATATTTCTTGAGGAATGAGTTTACAACCATTAAAAACTTTTTATGGCATCATAAATTTTAACGTTTAGATAAAACCCGCATTCTCAGCAGTGACATCTTTCAATAGGTTTTGTTATTGCCCATTTTTCATAAATCAGGAGTTTGAGAGGAAGTACTCTTATCTCACGTTGCATATTTTAATTTCAATAAAAACAAATGCAAGAAAAATGAGCTTTAGAAGGGTAATAACCAGAAAATGAGGAGCTTTAGTTTTTCTTTTGCCACGACAATAATTAGTTTGACAACAAAACCTTTCGTGCTTCGCCTGCTGATAAAACTAACTATAATTAGTTTTAAGGTGGTGATTTACTGTCTTTCCAAGGTGTAAGTAATTTAATTTTTTTTAAAGATGGAACTAATTTTCGCTTTTTGTTCTAAACTACCAGGACATAGACAGCGGATAAAAGCTAAAAACTTTGAGGCTATCTTTTGAAAACAGAAACAATGGTAGTTTCTTTTTTTAACAGTCGGTTTTTCTTTGATATTTATTAAAAATAGAAGATTTTATGCATCAATATAAGTGTTGAAAAATATATTCACTAACGGGCAATCTTTGTAAAAAAGCTAAACTTAGAAAATTATTATTTATGAAATATACTTTGATTTATGATAAAGAAATAAGTGATAGTTTTGAATTAGGTGTCCCTAGTTTCGCCAACACGAAATCTCTCTCTCTTCCCAGCCCTCCCCCGCTGTTTTAAATTTTCAATCATACCTTTTGATATACTTAAGGGGGGGGGGGGAATTTTTCATGTCTGCGAAACTGGGGATAAACCATGAATTAGTCTTACACTTCAAAAGTGTATTCAATAATTTTAATTATTGAAATTTCTTAACCAATAAACGAAAGTTCACTTATAAAAGTTCCTTATTAAATGTAATTGCACGATGATTTGTCGGCAAACATATGCTAAAGCAGCGAAAGTGAAAAATTATTTTTTTTCAAACTGTTACAGATGGAGATTTTAACCCCCAAACTGTGCAAAACTGATGGAAAAGTTTACAAGAGAAGATAAATTTGAATTCGAAATTGGTGCAAGACTTAGTGGGGGATAGTATGTTTTTCTTTTTCAGAACTTTGAGTTCTACCCAAGAAAATCACGTTCAAAACTAAGAAAACTGGAGTTGAAACAATTGCAGCATTCTTTAACAAAATTCTATCGACTTAGTTGTTTGTTGCATCAAAAAGATTCATGTCAACTAGGAAGGTTGATTATTTTTTCTGCACATCCATTGCATCACTTTAATGCCAATGTTAGAGCCCTTCGAAAAAGTCATTTCGAGTTTGGATTCAATTTTAAACATCGGAAATTTCAACATTGCGATTCAAAATTGAAAATCAAACTTTGTATTCAAGTAACATATAGCCATTTTCTTTTAAGGAAACGCTGTTCCAAACGATTTTAGTGAATCTGAGTCAATCAGAAGCAGAAGAGTAATACAGTGCCGAAAAACAGTAAAGTAAGAGCTGTCTTGGTTCGAGGTACATCAAGCATTTTCATTAAAGCTTAAAATAAAGAAAAAAATTGTACAGCTTTTTTTTTGTTGTTGTTTCGAACACGCTTTTTTGTAATTGAATGAATTCATGTTACATGATAAGTGCAATGAGAACGAATACTTTCTGTGGCAAATAAGCGTGTTCATCTCAAAGTAATAAACATGAAATAGTAAGAACTAATTTTAAATTAAAAAAAAAAAAAAAACTCGGATTGTCGTCCTCATATTAAGATGAATTTTACGGTTCAGAATACAGATTAAATTTCAATGCATTGAATTTTTTTAGAGGACTTGGGGGAAAAACGGAAAATGAAATTCAATCACTACAAGTAAAATTTGCTAGTTGAAAAAACCAAAATTGAGTGGGATAGCTAGAAATCCTTTTAAAAACCTTTCTTAAAAAATAAAATAAATTTCAAATATTTTTTTTGTTTCCCAATTGAAATATTTTAACTAAATATTCTTGAACAAAATGTACGGTACTTAAAGCGTTTTTAATAAAATGTACATTAAAAACTGAAAGTTTAAATGATGGGGTTGTTTCCATCAGTCAAAAAAGTACTACTTTTAGTCACTGAGGTGGATAGAATGAGCAAAAAAAAAAAAAAAAAAAAAAAAAAAGCGAGGAAAACCTTTTATTTTCAGAACTTTTAATTTTTAATTAATTTTTTAAAACGCCCGATTTTTCAAACAAGGCGTGGTCTTTGTGTGACGTCACAAGTGATAAACTTGTGCGCTAATCCACTGGCGCGCTGAATGTTTACGCTTGCTGTCTATCTCGTTTCCAGCTTGTGATAATGGGGTGGTTTTCTTCAGTCAAGTACTACTTTTAGTCATTGAAATGAATAGAATGAGCTTTTTTTTAAAAAAAAAAAAAAAAAAAAAACATGGACCCAGAAAGTACTTTCATTTTCCCAACAGTTTTTTTTTATTAATTTTTTTAAATGTCCGATTTTTCAAACAAGATGTGGTCTTGAAGACGTCACAAATGATGCACTTTGCCGCATCTTTCTACTGCGTTTCTACGTTATGATAATCAAGAAGCGAATTAAATATTGCACTCTACGCTTGCTATCAACCCTATCGTTGCCAGTACATGTGAGTAAAAATCGAATTAAATATCGCTCTCTGCGATAAAGGCATCAGTGAAGAGCATTTCATCACTTTAGATGTAATGTGTGGAAGCATAAAAATAAAATTGAATCTGCGAACCGATTAAAATAATTTTTAAAAAATATTAAATTTTGTCAAATTATTTAAAAAATGGTCATGCTTTTAGCATGCTTTTTCAAATAAATAAATAAATAAATAAATAAATAAAATAAAATAAATTTTGGAAATGACCCCGTTATTAAAACTGAATGTTTATTAATGAAATGTGCCTTAATAAATTACATGTTTGTTAATGAAATATAGATTATTAAAACTAATTGTTAATTAATAAAATTATTTATAAAAATAAATAGATAGGCAAGAACTATCTATTCGTTGAAACTTTTTAGAAACGTTTTTCTAAGATTTTTTTTTCAAAATCTTCTTATTGCAGTTAAAAGTGTATTAATAGTCTCTTGAAAAAAAAAAAAAAAACAAGTTTCTCTACAGCATTACGAAAAACACGTTTTTGCAGAATAAGGCCTCCAAAACAGATGGATATAGCAAACCTTCAAAAATATAAAATGGATATTAAGTTTTGGAGTAGCATTTAAACCAAGCTAAATGTACTAGATGTACATAAAATAACTAACTATTGATTGTTTAATAAGCACCAGAAAGACGCTCTGCCGCGTTTGTTACTTGTTCTCAAAAAACAACTTTTTTCTTTGTAGTTTGCATTTTAATGATGCAATTTCTTTTGGTTAGATTTTTTTTACTGTTGCTTACAGAAACTACTGTTTTTTGAAGATTTTATCCCAGCAAAATAACAGGAAGTTATAATGGAGCGAAAAGGGAGAGAGAGAGAGAGGGAGAGAAGAAAAAATACTTTTAAGGCTAAATCATTTAATATTACATCAATAAAGATTTTATTTATTTTATTCAGTCATCCGTAATCCAAGTTTGTTCCCCAAACACTACATAAAAAATGAGCATTGACATGTATAAAATATTTAATGAACTTGAAAAGTAGGAAAAAAAGACATGTTCTTTTTAACCTTTTGTTGCGAGAATCACTTGTGAATAAAAAATGTAGCACGTGTGAAGCTAAGACTATTTGCTTTGCTAAAAAACAGAAGAAATATTAATGAGGTTTAAAAATAACAATCATTTTGTGCAGCATAATGAAAGTTATTTAATTTTATTAGTTCTTGCTTTTATTTCTAGGGGATTAAAAAAATAGCTCTTGCAAGATTTTTTTTTCTCGTTTCTTTAAATTAGTGTGACACTTTGAACCGCTCCAAATTTATTTTTCATTTTTTAAATTTTATTGGCTGGTTTACTCTTTTCCGCTCACTTGATTTCTTAAGTTGCTTTTATGAGTTTAAACTCTAAACTTATTGTTGAAAAGGAACGAAATCTTACAATTAGATATTTTGACCATAGGTAAAATATGAAACAGTAAAAATAATAAATAAGGTAAAATATCTGGCTGAAATCAAAATTAAAATACTTCGAGGTATCTTTAAAAGGTAATTGTTTTAGAAGCTATGTAAAAGAAATGGCTCATATGCTCTTATTTTTCTTAAAATAAATCTTTTGAATTTAAATATGCCCTACATTGGCAGAAAATTTAAAATAGCAAACAGTTCTACTTTCTGCACAATGCATTTTAGGTTAATTTAAATTCAAATTGAATTTAAAGTTTCATCTCATTCTGAGTGAAGAAATTGTATTGAAGCGACAAAATTATTTTAACCACTTAACTGTTTTGCTCATACATCGTTTGGGTGTAGCGAAAGGATCATTTTCTGAATTGTCCACGACACGAAATTAAGGGGGTGTAAGTTTGCCGCATCTGCTTACCTGTGAATCTGTGGCATTTCAGCTCCTAGACGGATGAACTGGTTTTAATAATTCTGTTTTTATTCGAATGAAGACTTAACCGAGAGTGTTCTTTGCTAGGTCTCATCTCTTAAGGACTTTAATTAATGAACATATTAATTAAAAACCGTGAAAATTAGCATCTTTCTCAATTTGGGAAGTGAAAACTTACCCGCACATTTCAAATATTAGTAGTTATCAAATGAACGAATTTCTCTGCGTCTTGTGGAATTTGTTTCTTACTTCCTAACACGCTTTTATTAGCCTCACTTGTATGTTTGTGAGTAACTCTCCTTTGGACTAAGAGCTAGTGGCTTATTACTGTTAGTACATTCCACCACTTTATGAGCGTTTGTGGCCAAGCGGTCTAAAGCGCAGGTCTTCGCTGACGTTCACCTCCGGGAATCATTGGGCGTGTGTTATTTGAGTACAAAAACTAGAGTCGTAAATCCACAATCTTGGAGGTGCCCATCCCCCCTCTAAGAGTCCCTCCCCCCCCCCCGAATTAGAATCATCCAAAAAAGACCGCTTTAAAATACCCTCTCCCCTAAAAATGTCTATAGCGTAGTCTGCGTAATCCCCCCCTCGTGAATCATTAATGATAATTCGTACAAAATTAAAAAACTAAAAAAACACACTTTTGTAGCAAAATGAACTAAAAAGTAAAAATAAAACAATAGTTTAAGAAACTAAAAAAAACACGCTTTAGTAGCAAAATGAACTAAAAAGTTAAATAATCTTTAGATGACAAGTATATAAAGTAATTGACCAAACACTTAATTTTACTATAATAGAAAAAAAGCGTGGGGGACTTCTTATCAGTTGTATTAAATTTCTTCCACTTGTTATCCATACAAAAATATAAATAGGCAGCGCTTTTTTTTTATGTTAGTAAAATTAAGTGTTTGGTCAATTACTTTATATACTTGTCCTCAAAAGATTATTTTGAACTTTTTAGTTCATTTTGCTACTAAAGCGTGTTTTTTTAGTTTTTCGAACTATTATTTTTTTTACAGCAAACTTTAAATACAGCTCTTAGCCTTTTTTTTTTCATGCGATTCATTGACGGCTGACAAAGAGAAAAAACTTACTGATTTAAAAAACTTTATCTGTTGCTAGTTTTCATTTGTTAACAAATAAAATACTTGTAATTAAATTTCATAAGTAAGACAGGATTTTAAAAAGATTTTCAATTTTCTTTCTTGATTCTGTTTTTGCGACCAGTAAAATTTAGTAGCTGTGATTGTCTTTAACCTTCCGTGCTTCCCATGTTATTCTATATATATAAAAATGGACTTTGGTAAATTTGTTCCCTAAGATCTCAGAAACTACCCGGCAGATTAGACTGAAACTTTTACCGTTTGCTCTTTTTGGTACTGGGGAGGTTTGTAGACCAGTTCGATAAAAATCCGATTGATAGTTCCTTTTTTATTCTAATTTGTCCAAATTTTCGCAAAAATGCCCCAATATGACGGTTAAAAAATACGTGCACATATTAAAACTATGTGTCCATCGAAAGCGCTTATTTTTCTGCTGAAGATGGCATCTGTTAGAAAGTTCGAAGTTGTATGAAAAACGAGTTATGGGCTTTTTTTGTTCCATGTTCGAAGGCTTTTCTCAACCCAATTCATTATTTAGTGTATCATCTCAACTCCCAGTTCATAGTTAGAATTGTTGAATGTTTTTGTGTTTCGTCTGACTGTTGAAGGCTTTTCTCAAGTCAAATCTTAAAGTAACATTTTCCCCCCAAGATTTGCTAATAATCCAGCAACTAAATTAGGCAAATCCATAAACAGCACAAAAACCACCATTAATGTGACTTTGTGCACATATTCAAACCATCGCCAAATTTTACTATTTATTTTGGAAACATTATGGATGAAATTGTTTAGCGACATTTTATGGTGACCAAAAGTATCTTAGCATATGGCGACAATATCTCTTTAGCAAAAATTAGTAATATATTTACAAAGTAAGGAGGGGGAGCATTATCCAAGGTATCCCAAAACGATTCCCGCAAATTCGGTAATATTTAAATCGCACCTAGAGCCCACAATAATTAAGAATTTCCAAAATAACTAAAGCAAGTTTAAGGGGATCACGGGTGCGCGGCTACATTTTTTTTAAACAGTTCGTTCTTCAATAGACATACGGAGAAGGTAAGACTCAATGTAAAAAAAAAAATAAGTATTAACTGATAAATCTTTTTAAACATGTGAAGTTTAATTTCATATTTCGGAAATTCTTCAAATTTGTATACGCTTAAATTTCGTGTTTCCGTTTCTAAATGAATACTATTTTGCTCTTTTTACTTACTGCTACTTTAGTTTTATGAGTAAGAAAGAAGCTAGATTTTAAGTCACCTCCAAAAGGTGTGTTTTGAATTCTTTCACTTAAAACAGAAAACAAATGCAAGTAACGATTGTTTCTGATAATTATTGCTAACCCAGGCAACGCCGGGTATTTTTGCTAGTCTAGAATAAAAGTTAAATGTATTTAAATGTAAAACATGCTATGGCTCGCGAAATTCATCCTAATATGAAGTTGGTAATCAGAGTTGAGCCTTTTTAAATCTTTTATTTAATTAGTTTTTTTTTTTTTGGTTTACAGTGTTTTAAGTCAATGGCTGTAACTTTCCAGTAAACTACTAACCAGAAAACTACTGTAAACTAGTTTTACGTCTGAGTTAAGTAAAAAGGCTATTAAATATTAATTTAAATTAATTAATACAATGCTACAAACATTTTCCACTGCAGATCAGTTTCTGTAATTTATTTATAAATAAAATTAGTTAGCAACAAAGCACTTATTTTTGTGCACAATATACAATCAAAACACGTAACAGTAATATGGTAAACAGACACACATACACACAGAAACAGAGCAAAGTTTAGAATAAAAGCAAGGAACCACTTCTGTTCTCAATGTTGAGGATTTTGATAAAAAATCGATCTAAAGTAACAGCTCGTCTTGCCTCTTCAAACACGGACACAAGCTGTTGTCAAACCTGAGATCTTAACGTATCAAACAGCAAATGTATTGCAAGAATGCTGTTAAGCATATATGAATGAGGTTAAGCTCGTCGAGTATGGTATTGTATTCGGTTACACTAACGTGCGCGTTAATATTATAAACTAAATATTTACTTTCAGTAAACGTTTACTTTTTAAAAATGATTGCTTTTAAATTGAAACATAAATCTGACCGGTTTAATACATTAATGACAGCAGTGGAGTAGAAAGCAAAAAAAAAAAAAAAAAAAAAAAAAAAAAAAAAAAAAACGAAGCGGAAAAATTGTTGAACTTTAGATGGAGGAAGGGGAGGAGGGGAGGGGAGAGGTATGATTAGTTTTAATCGTTTTCTATGGATGAAAAAGGAACATTTTTGTGTTTTTAGGGGAGGATATATTCCCACTTTGACTACGCGAGTGATTAATAGAAATTTACAGAGGATGCTTAAACAACTAGTAACTACGTATCGGAGGAAACATCTTTACTGCTCGGAACATTAATGGAAAAAAAATACTAACATGTGAAATAAAATACAGCTTGCTTTATGAGTTTTTTCCAAACATTTTTCTAGAAGGAAAAGACGCAATTAGCAGTCCTCAGTGTTATTTTGCAAATGTTGTAAAATGAAGTGAAATCCAGTTTAACTCGACAGTCTTCGTGTTACTAACAAGGACCTCATGTACTGCCACTGAAGGTTACTGTAAAAAATATAAATAACTCCTGAAGATCTTCATTCTCTTTCAGTAAACTGCATTTTCATTCACCTGTTAGCATTTTTATTATTAGTGTTTAGAAAGATAAAGATATTTTTCTAGCACGTTGTGTTACTTAAGTATTACGAAATTGAAAAAGAGCTATTTTATGAAACTTTCGCAGCACCTAAAAAACTCAATAAGTTCATTATTTTTTTTTATGGTTACTCCTTTGATTTTGGGCATTATTTTAATCAACTAACAGAGTATACGAACGTGAAATTCTGGATCTTCCTGTTACATTTTCAGAAAAATTAGAACCAACACCCCAATGAGCATCAAATACTAGATTGATTTTACTGTGATCTCTGCCAATGTTGTAACTTTATAACAGGTGTGAAGTATGGCTCTGATTACTAGATATCTGACCTTAAGATTGCGTATTTTGTGCTTAGATAGAGCAGAAATTCTCATATTGGCACAAGATGAATAACCATCTCATTAGATTAATGGGCAAGCAAACTATATATTTATATATATATTTATTCCTTCACCTTTTTTTCAACAAATGAAATTGTTCAGACACTAAATCATTGGAGTTCAAGTTATGAGAGCAAGGTTTTCACAATGCTTGAAACTTTCCTATTCCAGAGAGCAAACAAAAAACATAGGGCCTTACGGTTCTTATCCAACTAATGTCACTGTTCGATCCCGTTTCGAGCGCCTGTTAGCTTGAAAAAGAGATTTACATATTCACTATTGGCAAGTGAGAAGTGGGGGGCATGATGAACTGTGACACTTTTTGTCTCAGTTCACCATGGGGAAGTGGAAAGTATTGAAAAAGAGTGTAACAACATTAATGGACTAGAAACATCATAAAGGGGAACCCCTTTGTCTCATCCGTCTCCCTTTACAAACAGAAATCAAGCTGAATTTTTCAGTCTTCTACCTAAAAACCTAGCTGCACTAATTAGAGAGAAAGACATCCAAACCTTTAATGAGCTCACAAGTCAACTTAAAAGATTACACAAATTGAGGTTTTCTAGACCGGCATCATAATATAACTACTCAGGGCTTGTAGGTTGAACCGATCTAATATGTTTCTGGCAGATGTTTCACTTCACATGTCACAGGCTCTACCAGGGCACATTAGAGCCTGCTCTGAAAAGCCTGAGGCAAATGCAGATGAATTGTCAAACAGATACATAATGGATGGTAAACGGACGACCCTGCACTGAAGAAGTCTGAGGCATCTCAGAGGAATTGGCAGACAGGAACTTCCTGGTCAGAGATGGGCCAACTTGCTCGAAAAGTAATTACTTCATAAAATCTGACTATTGATTATAGAGAGGGTTCCTCTGACTTGGAACCTTAGTTAATGGTGGCACAGACATCTTTTTTTGTTTTTTTTTGTTTACGCAAATGGCGAACAAGAATCGAATAAAATTTATGTTGGAAAAATTGTCTCTAACTATATCTAAGAGTTTGAGTCATGAAAGGCGCTTTGCTGGTTTGATACTCCAAAGTAGCTCAGAATTCTGGTGGCATCGCAATATTTCCTGTATAAGCATTAGGCGATCCAAAGAGGCAACTTTGAAATTTCTTCAGATGCTATTCTGTTAGAGAAAACGATTTATAGTTGCTCAAAGATCCTGTTTCCTACTGTGGGCATCAGCACATTTTAATATGTTTGGCAATGAGCACGCCGATAACCTCGAGAATTAATCCCTTACTTGTTCTCAACTGTTCAACAGTTTAAGAATCCTTGATGCAATGGCAGTTGCCAGCTGAAGTTATGAAGAATTCTGTTCAAATGTTGAATTGTTACAGATTATAGCTTCGATCATCACCAGACTAAGTCCAAAACACCTATATAGAACGAAAATATCTCTAACGGCCAGCGAAAGTTGCAGTAATTGCGTTCAGTGTCCTGACTTTCTTCAGATCACGTTTTTGACAGTCTTGTCATACATACCAAACACTTTTTTTCAGTATTACTTTGATCCCCCGGACTATTAGGTTGTTTTTCCCATTTTTCAAAAAAAAAAAATTTCTAATGGAGCATGGTCGAAAGCATGGAGTAAACTACTTTTTTTTTTTTTTTGAAATTTTAACATAATTCTCTCTTAAGCCGCTAGTGTTACCAAGATAAAGTTTCAGGACGTTGCCAAACTTCGTCAAATGAATATTTATTCACCCAGCTGTTTTCGTTCCGCTAATAATTGCTCGCAGCGAAAAATCACCAAAAGACGATATCTTGCCAGAAAAAACAACCACGCGCTCCGATTCAAGATGGCTTTCTTCACGTGACGTCATACAACGAAAAATTTTTTGTTTTAGAAATATGATGTTTTAAAAAATTAATTAAAAATTAAATGTTGGAAAAATAAAAGTATTTTCTAGCTCCATGTTTTCTTTTCCTTTCCTTTTTTTTCTTCTTATTTCAATTTCAGTGACTAAAGCTAGTACCTTGACTGAAGGAAACACGTAACTCACCCTTTCTATGAAAGTGAAAGTTGCCAAAACTATTTTCGTTACTTTTGTTCTTACTTGACTTCTCTGTCTTTTCTTTTTTTTTGTGGACAAGACAACGTTAATTACACCCAAAAGAAAAAAGAAAAAGAAAAACATTTTCCCGCAATGATGGAATAAGAAATGAATCAAAGTTGCGTGATTTATGCGCCTGATTTGTCGCTGATATATCAAAGTATGACGAAGCATTTTTCAGCATCATATTTTACTGTGTGAAAGATAAAACATGCTTTAATTTATAAACGCTATGCTATCTTTAAAATAAATAAATCAGCGACTGAAGCATTTTGAAATGCAACATGAGAAGCTATACTATAATCTATCTCTCGAAAATTTTATGCTGCTAAAGGATTGTCTGTTATGAGATATTACAGAGATATAATTGATTTTTAAAGAGTTTAAACAAAGGTTGGCTCTGCTATTTTGGTTTTATTCTCGTTAAAAGGATCTATTTATCTCCCCGACATGAAATATGAAAGCAAAATACACCTTTTATCATTCTTATCTTCATCGCGGAGTATAATTTATGAAGCGCATAAAGGAATGTCAGATTTTACCGGATATTTCTTAATTTGTTTAAGCTTTTAATTATAAAATTTGAGCTGTTACGTTTACTATATTGAGCGAGTGAGTTTTTGAAAAAAAAATTTAATGCCTCAGAAATTAAAATGTGCGTTAAAGAAAAACTGATTGTATGACATGAAAACGAAAAATTTAATAAGTTGTGTACGATTATCTTTGTGCCAAGCATCAATATATACAACGTCATTTTCCATAAATATGCAATGAAAATTTCATACAACTGCACAGTAAAGATCAAGATTCAAGAAAAATTTCTAGTCGCGTATGGCCACCAAGATTAAATTTATTAGTCGCCATTCTTTTTTTTTTACAGTCGCCATATTTTTATAAATGAAGAAAAGGTAACTACTGTCTGACCACGGATTGTATGGAAAGGCAAACATCCGGTTTACAGGCGGAAACGGACGCATCT
Organism: Uloborus diversus; assembly: GCF_026930045.1. Lineage (NCBI taxonomy): Eukaryota > Metazoa > Arthropoda > Arachnida > Araneae > Uloboridae > Uloborus > Uloborus diversus. The sequence goes on from NC_072736.1 coordinate 110,363,956, forward strand.
ATTAGTTTTTAGGGACATCAGCGTTTGCAGATGCACATTAGCCTCTAAATTAATCAGTCATGCGCATCAAATTTTTACTTTTCCCCCTCATTCAGATAGACTCGTCTTAACTGGACGCCTGCCAATTCCATACAATCCGTGGTTGGACTTTACACGGTGGATTAACTCTTTAATTGTTACTAAAAATATAAAAATATCAGTTTTCATAAAGGTTAACTAGCTGCCTCGTACGAAGCATTCGCGCTCGAACACGCTTCTTATGAAGTCGGGTGAAGTATTACGGAAGTTTTGGTATATCACAAAAATCAGAATCTAGCCCCTGGCATCCATTTTAATGTTGATGCTTTGAATTCAAATTATATTTTTCGCTATCACGAATTGCGGAAGGTGACCCTACTCGCTGGGTTTCTTGCTTCAACAAATGACTCCTATCGCAATCATAATTGCAAAAACATAATCTGAATTCAAGAAGTCAAAATTCAAATGAATGACGGGGGATGGATGCTGGATGTTGTGTGCTGGATGATGTTTGTGTTTAAAGAGGATTGTGTTTAGTCGAGAGGGTCGGGTGTAAATAAAGTCGATTCCGGAGGACATGGACACCACCAACCAGGAGCCAGGAGGAGGGACATGCTCGCGGAAGCCTGTGGAATAGGGCAGCTTGAATTATAAGCATAGAAAAATAAAATCAACAGAATATCAACCGTGGTGAAGTGAAAACAATAAACCGTCGTTATTGCTCAATAAATAAATAAATAAATAAATAAATAAAATAAAATAAAATAAACTTTAAGCAATATACATGATAATGCGTGATTTAAAAATAATGAAAGATTTTTTGCGATTAATTAACTAAAATTAATCTGATTCTAGTTCCAATGTTATCTGTTTTTTTTTTCTATCAATAAATATGATTGCACATTAAATTAGGTTTTTACTCAGAGATGGCAGAATTACTCATTTAAGTGATTGATAGGTTGTCCTCCGGAATTTAGAAATCTGGTTTTCAGATGTAATTATTTGCAAAGAGCCAAATTATCAACTTTTTGTCTGTTTTCCCCGAATCTGGTGAAAAAAAATCTAAAACTTCTAAAATCTAATTAAATTTTAAGGAAGTTAAGGTGTACCGAGAAAAAACACTCTGAAGAAATAATATAGATGATATAACAAAATTAAAATGGTAATTGTACCTTAATTGTATAATCAAGTATTATTCATGCGATTTCATTTTTAAGGGAAATACTTTCAAACAGATTAAACTTTCGACCATGATTCTAATACTATGTGTTTCTAGAGCGAAACCTGATAAACACATTCTCAAATATAAAGTTACACTTTATCCGAAAATAAATGTTGTCTAGTAGCATCATAAAGGTATGTAAGAGAAAATTCATATAAAAACTCAGAGTTGCTGTAGCGGGGAAAATAGGTGACAGAAAATAATGAAAACTATGAGAAAATGGTTAATAATGTCTTTCTATTCACACGAGTTATAGGCTTTAAATTTGTAGCATCATCAAGAACTTTAGATATGATTTTCCCATAAAATACCAAAACGTATTGCACGCATAATAAGGTTTATTGCTTTTGCGATAAAGGGTCTGACGTTTAAATTAAATTCAGCTTTATAATTGGTTTCTGTTGGCGATGCACACAGAAATGTCCTCAATTTATTAGATCCACCAAACCGCAATATAGAACTGACGTCGTTTTATGCAGAAACAAATGACTTCTTCTCGAAGACCCATTCTCGCAACTGTATGTTGACGCATATGGAAACCTTAGAGATTAATGAAATGACGCGGTCTGTCTGTTATTGGATTTTCTGTTGGTGCAATGAAAGAATTCCTCCTGGTTTGATATTATCTGTGCTTCAGGCAGACTAGGAACAACAAAACCGCGTCACCTTTGACGATGAATGAATAGAAATTATTAACGAAAGTTAATATTATTTTTCGTAGTCAGAAAGTAACCTTTTTCCGGTAAAAAATAATTTCTGAATAGGGATTATTCTAAACACCATTACATGTGCTTCAGGCAGACTATAAACAACAAAACCGCGTCACCTTTGACGGCGGATGCATAGAATTACGGAAATTAATATTCTTTTCCGTTGTCGGAAAATAACCTTTTTCCAGTAAAAAATAACAAATGAATAGAAATTATTCTAACCACCATTACAATTTATAAGTATAGTATCAAATGCAAATATGGTAGTAAATACTGTTCTAGGCAGGTAAATGACAGTATCTACACATTTTTTGTTTTTCCTTTCTATCTTTTTTTGTTTATTTTTACATCTTTGTCATTTTTTAAACTTACTATATACTAGCTGCATCGCCCGGCTTTGCACGATCTACCTCGAAAATAAAAGTTATGTTTAAAACAGAAGTAATGAAGCGGTCATAAATTTGTAACCATTTGGCGATAACATGGCGATGCCTTGTCAAACTTACAGCCCAAAACGAAGATTATAAATTGAATGACATTTGATGAAAATCTAATAGAACCCCGGGTAAAACCATTGGCGAGATTTCCATCGACAATATCCGAAGGACTACCTATCTTTTCGGCATTGGTTTCCAATAAATTAGAAGTATTGACATTTGAAAAACCTACCTTAAAGATATGTAACGCAGCTCTGTCAACTCGCATGCTATATTACGTTACATCTTCACTTTAAATGCGCATAAGTTTTTACCTATATTGTGGAGATGCTCTAGTACACCTTATTTGCAATAGTATGTTACTGCACAGGATACGGCATGTCAACTTCCCGTGTTTGGAGAGGGTGGTGTGTGAGTTGTAGTAAGGATACGTTGATGGACGGGACATGGTTTCGATTGGCACCAGTATATATGCCATTTGTAGCTGTCACAATAGCATGGCGCGGTGAGCATCGTCGTGAGTTGTGGAGAAATACGTTCGTAACGGCGCACAGTGCGGAAATCTGTGGACAAAAGTGGAAAATGCGACTTTTTTCCAACTAGTTTTATTTTATTAATGATTTTATAGTGGCCTTAGTGAAATGGAGTTTGAGCTTTTAATCCGATATCATAAATAAAAACAAAGGATATAAATCATGTTTGAACAAGTGGCAGATCGCATTTCTCTATTGTGAAACAAGTTTGATTTAATAGGCTCTTGCTTCGTGTTGAGGACACATCGGCAATTTTTATAATTTTTTTTATTCCATTTAGGTATGGAAGGCATCAAAGAAGATGAGTAAGATCCATTTTTTCATTAATATCTTCGAAAAAAACTTTTTCATTAATATCTTTAAATAACGTGTTAAAAATAAACGAAAAAAAACTTCAAATAAATATTTTTCAATTTTTACCCAAAACATTCTGAGTTTCTGACATATTTGGATTTAATAACAATCATGCATCATAAATATAGTAATATTTTATGCTTTAAACTGCTTGAAATACAGGGTGTATGAAAAGTCCTTAACACATTTAAAAAATTCATAGAAAACCAACAAATTGTCGTATGAATTTGCGGTTTGCACCATAATGCTTCACAGGTTGAAGAGTTTTTATGACATCGAAAAAAAAAGGGGGGGGGGGGAAAGAAGAAGAAAAAAGACATTTCGCAGCCAGGTTGTCTGTATATGCTATGCTTGTAATTCTTCGTTTAGTAATTTTTATTCCTTTTTGCGTTTTTCCATGTCAACAAAAACGATATAAAAGTTCCTTAAGTTAAGCATAGCATATACTGAAACCCTGGCTGCGAAATGCCTTTTTTCTTCTTCTTTTTTTCCCCTTTTCATTTTTTTTTTCGACGTCATAAAAACTCTTGAACCTGTGAAGTATTATGGTGCAAACAGCAAATTTATACGACAATTTGTTGGTTTTCTATGAATTTTTTAAATGTGTCAATGACTTTCCGTACACCCTGTAGTTCTGGGAGATTCTCCAAAAATCTAACATTTTCCAGTCCCATTTTTTTTTTTAAATAAAAAAGCTGAAAAAAATCTTAAAAAAAACCTTACTCTTCGTTACGAACCTATTAAGAGAAAAATAGAGGTAACTCACTTTAACTATGCTATAATAATATATATTACGAAATTTCGCCAAGAACGACTTTTGTCCCATTCGACCGTAAGAGCACCGCACTGTGCAGCGGTTCACTAATTATAACTTTGCAAGCATTTCGCATTCGGTTTCCACTTTTGTGACAGGATTCCTTTCCAGATATAAAGTGTTCGCGTTTGGGTATTAAACCTTAGAGTCACAGGTACTGCAGTGAAAATAAAAGCGCCTGGTGGATCTCAGACCGTAACAGCTTTGACAATTATGACGCACGTGAGAGCGTCCATCCAGGAATCTCCAGTAAATTTGCATGTTTAAGCACGCACTTAAGCGTGCAGCGGCACTGCATAACCTGACTGGAGTGTAAGAAGTATCTTGAATACTAAACTTGAATAGTAGTCCAGCCGAACAGCCAATGACAACCAAGTTGAAGCCGAATGCAAAATGCTTGCCGAGGAGCCACCAAAGAATCATCATCGCAATAAACTCCTACACAACACACGACGATGTACACCGAACCACGCTATTGCAACTAGTGAAAATTGTACGTACACCGCATTGAAGAGCCAGCCCCCCCATAACCAGTAGAAGGTGGCGCAATGGTCGAATTGGAAATTTCATTTGAAAATTACGGTACACAAAGAAGGAACATTTTTTTGTATAAAATTTGCATTGGGAAACTATTTCCAGTTTCTGGCAGTAAATGTGTACCTTCAAAATAAATAAATAAATAAATAAATAAATATGTAAATAAAAATTAAAAAAAAAAATAATAATAAAAAAAAAAACTTTTACTTTTTTTTTTCATGGGGAAAAGTGATAAATAAAATAAGTTTCCAGTAAAATAGTTTCTATTTGATAGTTAAAAATATTTTTGATAAAATGAATAGGTGATTAAAAGAATGACTGAAGAAATGAATAGATAATAATAGACGAATAAATGAATAAAATAATTAATATATGTATGAGAAAATAAATGACTGAATGAATAAGAAAATAAATGAATGAAAGAACAAATAAGTGAATAATTAAATGAAGGAATGGTAAATGAATTAAAAGGGAAAGAATATGCAAGTGTTTTAATAAATTAATGAATAAGTAAACGAAATTAACTATTTCACCTTGCCCTACGTGTACTTAAATAATTGTACAAAACATTTAAAATAAAAATAAGTTTAACATTAACTAAATAAATCTTGCACTGAATACCATTAGGTCTCAATTGATGTTTAAAATGTTAAAAACTATTACTTTATCATTTTATAATAACAAAAAATAATTTTTGACTTACCGCAAAATGTTTCGACATGGGGATCAATTTTTATCAATTGTTTGTGTAACGCTTGTGTAACGTTTGTGTTGTCACACGCTTTCCCGTTCAGAGATAACTTTTTCCTGACTGGAATAGATCGAATGCGGAACTACATGATTAAAATATTACCAGATAGATTGCACACAAAACAGTAAATATATCACCATTTCACTTTGCCCCACATTCCTCTCTGCTAATGCAACACCGAAATATCCATTTTTAACATCCCCGAGTTCATTTTAAAGAGTTTTACAGTAGCTTTGTATTAGTGTCTCAAAAACAGTTAATTGTTGAGAAGACAAAAAAAAAAAAAAAAAAAAAAAAAAAAACGTTTTTTCTTCTAATTTTGAACAATCATTTAAAAATAAAAATTTTAAAATTCTTGCAGAACGTGAGATTTTCTCAGTCAACGGTAGAAGGATTGAATTTCCCGCACAAGAAACGATAGGATTACTAGGAAATACAGACGGACAGCATATTCAAAGAGTATTTCAAATTTAAACCCGATTAATTTCCATCATCAATGTATTACAGAATTTTTTGTGGAAGGTGTTTTGTTGAGATCATTTTAATCCGCTTTTCGCTTAATAAGACTCTTTCAGATTTTGAGCTCTAAGGCTTAAATAGCTCTTATTTTAATTCTTAAATAATGAATTTTCTTAACCGTTAATCCGCAACAATAATAATGATTTTGAAAAATGTTTCCATTAATTCCATTTGGGGATGAGGTTAATCCTTTCATGTATAAAATAAACACTATCATAATCGCATTTGAACAAATGAATTGGATCATTTTTTAAAGGCTATTTTTTAAGATATTATCTCTGTCTCCAATTACTTCCGCTTTTTAATTGTTACCAAAAACAATGAAAAATAATAGTAATTATAAAATTAATTTTGTTGATAAATTAAAAAAATAATTTCATAGCTGAAAGTAAAAAAAAAAATACATATTTAGAGACTTTGGACGCATCAAACTTGTCAAATGGTAGATAATGATGAAATTTGTAGAGATGAAATTCTTATCATATTAATCAGAAAATACTTAAAAAAAAGGAAATTTTGCATAAATAAAATAAATATGCAGTAATGATAGCAATGATTATTGGTTTATAATTCTCTGTTTACGTATTTTCCAATATTTTCTAGAATTTATTTTTTATTTCATCGGATTTTATATGTGTTCTGGCCTGCGAGTTTCATCTCAATACAAAAGTGTGGCCCTCTTGTAAAAAAAAAATGTTAGGCCCACTCTTAGGTACAATTCGCTTGAGTCGCTTTTTTTCTTCAATTTTTAACGTAACATTACTGCTTGTTACTGTTTCTTCTACGACAAGTGAGTTCATCTATCTTTGCAGTACGTAGTAGTGAGACATAATTATTTCCATTAGTTTTTAAATTTTGCAATTCTAATGTGTGAGTTACTGAGCAAAGGAAGTCAATAAAGTAATTTACCAATAACGTGGTCTCTAATCATTTATTAATTGTAATAACCGTTGCTTGTGTTGTTTTAAACACTCATCGTTAAACTTAGTAGCTGAAATTTATTTAAATTTTGATGTCATTAACTGCGATGCATCCTTGCATGAAATTATCAAAGTAGCAATTCCTGAAAAGCTTAAGATAACGACTTTTAAATAAGCTTATTTGTTCTAAATGCATTTTACAGCAATGAAATAAAACTAGAACACCTTCAACTACGCTCTAAATCCCGAAAATGCTTGTTTAATCTTTTAAATTATCTTTCGCACTGGAAACATTAACGAAATTCTTTGGGCATCTGGTCTTCCCTTTATATTCGTTTGCCTCAAAACGTAATTAACGTAATTTGCTATGTAATAGTTTAAAATTTGGTGTCTTTGTAAATAGATGAGCAAAAACTGTTCTTATTTCATTTATGCATTCATTTATTTTCTACATTTTAAGATCTTAAACTTAACATTGCGGGAAATATTTGTTTCTATTCTGTTATATAACCCTGTTAATTAATCTGCTTAAATAATGACCAGCAATTGCACTAAACTAAAACACAGCAACAATAATAGTTAAATATTTTGATTCTATGCTCATCCTCCAATCTTAAAAATTTTAAATGTCCATCTGAAGTACACAGAGAAGTAAAGGGGTCTAAGTGCCAAAAGAGTACATTTGCTTGTCATATTTTTTTATTTTTTGTGATTTTCATCTTTTTATTGCTACTTCAAAGTAATTCGCATAGTTGACAACATTCAAAAACTTTAATTTCTAAATTCTAGAACTGTTATATACTTGTAGATATCGCCAATCGCATTGAGCAATTTTTCGATCGTCCCCAAGATAGATAGTAAACAAGTGGCTAAACCGTGTTCCAACCTTTGACGGAAAAATACCGTCAAAATTACAAATTCAGTGGTAGCCAGTACACATGGTTGAATAAATTCTCATTTGTTTTGAGTCAAGAGATTGTACTGAAAGGCCAGGTAGGTGCTGCTACACAGTATGATTTAAAAAAAAAAAAAAAAAATCAACTGAAGCTTACTTAGGATTTTAACTTTGCATGCATTTTATTCAAAACTTAACTCTTAAACTTATGGCATCGCGTTGTCATTAAGCTACACACCCAATTTAGTCTTGTTAAATACTATAAGAACAAATAGAAACTCTGTAGTTGTCAATAACTAAGAAAATACTCACTGAAGATGCTATTAAACCAATTTTAAACTAGTAAATGCGCCAATATGATGGAAAACAAAAATAGATTCCTTTTTTCGTCATTCACAAAATGTGGGATATTTTTTAAAAATAGTTTAGTGCGCTTGAAAATGCCTACTTCTGTTAATTCTATGACGAATAAAGTTTGATACTACTTAAATATTAAAGCATTTTTACAATTTTTGTTAACGTTTTGGGACATTTGATGGTAAATTATTTGTTGTTTTTTCAGTTAAAACTCGATATTGCCAAGTTATTGTTTCACCACAAACCATACCTGACTTAAACTATGATTTTTTAAAAGTATTTTCCTTTTATTCACTGTAAAAAGAATCCAGAAACGTTCCAGGAAAATAATTGGCAGCTGATGTGCATAATTTTTGCCAGTAATATATCTTGAAAAACAGGAATATTTTCCGCTAAAAATCAGTAACCTTCTTGAAATTATCCTTGAATCTTTCTAAATACAGCGGAGTCTCGAAAATTCGAGGTAATTGGGGCTCACCTCACCTCGGCTTAGTGAAAGCTCGGAATATCCGGAAAATATTTTCACATTTAAAATTTACACAAATCGGAAGACATAAAAAGGATCACCTTTTACTTCCTTGTATCAAGAAAAGGAACTATTGTCTTTATGAAAAATATTATTACTCAAACTTTTGAACCTAAATTTTCTTTTAATTGCTTATTGTAAAATTGTAACCTAATATTTTCTCAATATCATTATTCATTTATTTCTTCAAGTTAACCAATACATAACTAACCTCTCAATGTAGTTTTTCTTATACTGTAAGTGATCAATAAGCTTTACAGCAGCAAAATATTTCCATTTTTATATTTTAATGAAAATCTATTTTTTAGCTACTAAAAAATGTAACTTCTTTACTAATAATAAAGCTGAAAGTCTCTCTGTCCGGAGGATGTCTGGATGTCTGGATGTCTGTAGGATGTCTGTGACGCGCATAGCGCCTAGACCGTTCGGCCGATTTTCAGGAAATTTGGCACAAAGTTAGTATGTAGCATGGGGGTATGCACCTCGAAGCGATTTTTCGAAAATTCGATTTTGTTCTTTTTCTATTCCAATTTTAAGCGCATTTTTCACAGAAATTTAATAAAATGGGAAAGAATTTGTTCTGAAAATTACCATTCTTTTCCTTACTTCTTTATCTTTCTTCTTTTCTTTTCTTCTTTACTAATAATAAAGCTGAAAGTCTCTCTGTCCGGAGGATGTCTGGATGTCTGTAGGATGTCTGTGACGCGCATAGCGCCTAGACCGTTCGGCCGATTTTCATGAAATTTGTCACGAAGTTAGTTTGTAGCTTGAAGGTGCGCACCTCGAAGCGATTTTTCGAAAATTCGATTTTGTTCTTTTTCTATTCCAATTTTAAGCCCATTTTTCACAGAAATTTAATAAAATGGGAAAGAATCTTTATCTTTATCTTCTTTACTAATAATAAAGCTGAAAGTCTCTCTGTCCGGAGGATATCCGGATGTCTGGATCTCTATGACTCGCATAGCGCCTAGACCGCTCGGCCGATTTTCATGAAATTTGGCACAAAGTTAGTTTGTAGCATGGGGGCGTGCACCTCGAAGCGATTTTTCGAAAATTCGATGTGGTTCTTTTTCTATTCCAATTTTAAGAAAAAAAATATCATAAGATGGACGAGTAAATTACGAAATTATCATAATGTGGAACCATATCATGGGCACAAGCCCATTGGCGATATACGAAATTATCATAACGTGGAACCATAACATGGGCACAAGCCAGTTGGCGAGAAAATTCACCATACATTATTTGTAAATATACAGGCGAAACAAAAGACCTTTTAATTTTTCTATTACGGGCAAAACCGTGCGGGTACCACTAGTACAATATAAAAGAAGTACCTCGGATTAGACGGAACCTCGAACTTTTGAGACTCGGATTTTCAAGACTCCACTGTAATACAGAAATATCCCCGGTTAAAGCCAGTCATGTTACTGAAACATTCGGAGAAAACTTAAGTCGACTTTAAGTAATAGCTTGGCGCCTTTTTTATTCACCAAGAAAGCTCCTAAAGCATTTTTGCAACTAGGGCCAGTGCCAAAACTGCAAGTTAGTACCAAGCATCTTACTTGCTTGCAATTCTTGCAAAGCTTCGGGATCCAGAACCTTATATGCTCAAGCTTAGCCCCTATACGCTATAGAGCTTAGTCCCTCTAGACGGACCATAATAAATCTGAGGCCGAACAATCTATAAATACGCTTAGTTAATCATGAAACTGGTAGCTAAAGATATTTTTCAAAACAGTGAGACGTGTGCATTCGTGCAATTTGTAGTAATTCAGGAAACTACTTTTTTCACAGGAAATTAATGAAAACTTGTGAAATCCCGAAACGTTCCATAGAAATTATCAGTAACGTTTCGGATTTTTTTTTACAGTGTTTGAACAGAAGTTTCAAGCCAAAAAACACATTTGAAAGTGTTTTTTCTTAAAAAATGAGACACTTAAGGGTTAAAGTTTATTTACATTCCTTTGCCTCTCCCTGCATGATTACAATCTATCAAATAACAGTAGCTCACGACAGATAGAAGATGATTCAAAATATGAAATGATTCTAAAAGTATTTTAAAGCTCTCCTTATCATCCCTTGTGTACAACAAGGTACATTTTTTTTATCTAGCAATCAGCAAGGTTCAAAAGGATGCATTACAATTTCAATATCATTCCTCGTGAAACTTAAAACAAAGTAAGGCTTCTGCTTAGCGGGTAGAAAAAAGTAATAAATTCCGAAATCCACTTCCAAAAGAAGGATTCGACAGTTCTTTTCTCTCGAATAAATGTCATCATTTTAGCTTATCACACTTATTGCAGTTCACCACGGTAGTAAAATAAGAGACTCTGACGAAACCAATTTTCTTACAGTGGATTGATTTCCACAATAAATCAAAGTGTGGCGGTGAATTCTTTTATGAAAATGGACAGGAAGGAAAGGATAAAAAAGGTAGTTTTTTTTTTTTTTTCACTGAGAACGTTAGGTTTTCTATTTTGTGTGATTGATTATTTGGTCTATCTTACGTTCATTTCATGATATAAAATACTTGTTCGGTGCTTCTTCCGGATCTGATAAAGAACTTTATTAAATGAATTGCGAATTTTAATGTAACCTGCCGATGCAAACATCCTCATATAAATAATAGCCGATGATCGAGTAACCCACGTGTTTCAACAATGAAACTCATGCCATGGCATGATAATTTGTTTTGGTAATGTTTAGCATGCAGGGAAAGGCTTTATTATGACAAGGCTGAACTTGATCCGGTAACTTGACGGTTTTACTGGTAAGACTTTCACTTAATGAAAACGAAGAAACCAAAACAATCAACGCCATCTACTGGAGTTTAGGGTTAATCCACTGGTGTTAGGGTTAAAATTTCAACTATCAAAGTGTCACCAAACAGGCAATTGCTTTGTTCAAATGTAGAAACAATTTTCACCCGTCATACCTCGACTGGCGATATTCTAGTATTAAAGAATCACTTTAGACTTTGGAGAATTGAGATTTTGAGCCGAAGTAATATAGCACCAATTTTTTTTCTTTGTATCTTTAGAAAATCATTTGGAATTTAAAAAACTAAATAAACATTTTTCTTACGCACACAGTAAAATTTCACTGCAGTGAATACCAATACAACGAAATTTCCATTTCAAGGACATAAATGTTCAATCCCGTTTTAATTGTCATCAAAAATTAATTGAATTCTATAACGAAATTCCCATTACAACGAACGAAATTGCGGTCAATTAAAGCTCTTTGCAACAGAAGTTAGATATATATGTATATAGTTTCAGTTATTATATGTTTATTTTATGTGCTGCTGTTAGTAATAAGACAAAAAACTCAATTCAAGAACTCCATGCAAGAAGGGACAGCTTCACTTTTCGAAAATTTTCAAGAATCACAAAAAACGCGTCTAAAAAATTCATTTTAAAGGTTTTATTTCTATCCTCATATATATAATAGCGAGTGATCGAGTAACGCTGACGTCATCATCAATGAAACTTGCGCCACGCCATGATAATTTGAAAATATTTTCTGATAATGTTTGACATGCTAAGAAAGGATTTATTTTGACGGGGCTGAACTGGATCCGGTAACTTAACTGTTTTACTGGTAAGACTGTGTCATTTCAGGGGACTGAAGAACCGAAAGAACGGTCAACAATGAACGCTACCTACTGGAGTTTAGGGTGAATCCACTGGAGTTAGGGATAAATTTCAACTATTAAAATATCACCAAACAGGCAATGGCTTCGTTCAAACGCAGAAACAATTTTCACCCGTCATACCTCGACGGGGGATTTTCTAGTATTGAATAATAGATTAGAATTTTTTTCCATGAAACTAATTTCAATGACACATTAATAAAGTATAATTTTAACTTATGTGTAACTACATGTCAGGTGTTGAAGCTGTCCCGTTCTTGTTTAAAATAACATATAATTAAAATATTTCTCGATTTTTGAAAAATATTCGCTTCCAATAAGAAATCAGTGCGAGCTTTTTTTATGAAAAACATTTTCGTTACAAAATACACTAGAACCTCGTTTATCCGTCTTTCGTTGATCTGGATCTTCGGGATTACCTGAATGAACTTTGTTGATTTAAAAAACATTATGATCACATGGAAAATTTCTAATTATGATTTAATGGCATAAATACCCCCCCCCCATTTTTCTGAAACCTCTTTCCCTTTTTTATTTTATATCTCTCTTTTCTTTATTTTTCTTTTTTAAAAATATTTTTTATTTATTTATCTATTTTTTAAAAATTATTATTATTATTATTATTTTATTAGAAAAGTTCTGACTTTTAATGACATATATGCACACACACACAAACTAAATAAATAAATGAAATAAAATATAAACAGAATAAAATAAAATAAATAATTGAAATTAAAAATAAATCAATAAATAAATTTAAATAAATAAATTTAAAAAAAATTGAAAAATCCCCCTAAAAATTTTTGATGCCGCAACTTGCGCCATAATTCTTCCTTGTGGGCACCTCTGTCGTACAATGAATTATGGTATAATACAAACATCACTGCAGAAAAGCTTTACATTGACCGTGCTTTATTTAACGACACACACGTGTTTGAACCAGAATACAGTAGATCAATTCTTTGTTAAGAAATTATGAGAAAAATGTTTTTATTTTTTTTAAATGTTTTTTTTTAAACATTTGTACGTAATTTTGTGGCAAAACAGTTTTCTGCTCAAGTTTGCTTATTTAAGGATTTACTTTGCTTATTCCCATACTACCAGGATGATTCGGATTTTCAATTGTCCGGATTGCTTCTCGACCAGCGAGTCCGGATAAACTAGGTTGTACTGCACTACAAAACTCTCGTAATATTTTTCTTCTTTTTCTTTTAAAACGTAGACTGTTACAGCTCTTTCTCTTATGGAATACTGATTGAAGATTCTCGCCTTTGTACTGAATGAAAGACAATATTTCTTCTTCATACATTGCAATGTAAGACAGAAAACTGAAAAGAGCCCAAAAATTTTGTATCGTAAAGACACACGATAAAAGTGAAACTTTTATCTTTTGATTTTATTTTTACACTAGAAAATCGCCCGTCAAGGTATGAGGGTTGAAAATTGCTTCTACAATTTGAACGAAGCCATTTCCTGTTTGGTGATATTTTGATAGTTGAAATTGTAACCCTAACTCCAGTGGATGAACCGTAAACTCTAGTAGTTAGCGTTTATTGTTCTTACATAGTGATTTCAAGGCTGAACTTAAGCAATGTTTGTTGCGATTTTAAACTGATGACTTGATCTGAAGAAAAAAACCCTGCATTAATTAAAAAGTTAAAATACAAATATATGCCTGCATAAGTTCAGCTTCGAAATTAACTTGTTACGTTTATTAACAAAACTGACTTTACAATTACTAAATTTTTTTTTCTCCAAGAATTAAAAAGAGGAAGTATTTCAACTTTATAATTACTATTTTATTTATTATTTTTGGTAACAGTTAAAAAAAAACTACGTCACTTCCGTCACATAAAAATTTTGCCGATCCGGATTTCAAAGCCTTCGCATATAAAGCTTCATTTAGGAAAAAAAAAGAAGCTGTTTCTTTCTTGCACCGAGGTTTTCATTTCAAAAGACTGAACGGAGTTAACAAACCGCTGCTTCTAAACAAAATAAATAATGATGGAGAAAAAAAAAAGTTCAGAAAATCTTGCTTACGTCAGTTATTTCCTATAATTGCTTAAAATACCGGGTATAAACTATATCTAAACCGTCACACTGCCAATTTTAGTTGCTTGTAACAATATTTATTCTTCTAAAAAAACATCAAAGCACGAAAAGTATAATCATTTCATTTGCTCTAAATCACCTTTTCGAACAAAATTTCTTTTTCCTTTCTTCTTTCTCGCCGAAAGCAGGACAAATCCCATAAACTTCGTCTTCATGTTTTTTCTCAACGGCATGCCTGCCTAGCACAGCAGGAGTGATGAGGCGAAGAAAACCGAAGATTAGGGAGTCCATCTGAACAATACCCATTATTCCCGAGAGTTTGTCCAGATATTTTCCACAAGGATTCTGCTGATGCTTTGTAACAGAAGTAAGTGTGGAACACTGGCGTTCTTAGAGGGTATGGAGGACGCTATCTTCTTATTCCGAGGCATTTCTTTCGGCTTAGGAATGAATTCTTACTTACATGTTATAATGCAGAATTCTGACACAGGTGCTTTCGAACAAAAGTTAAAAGTGTATGAAAGCAAAAAGAAAATAAATGTGCAAAAAGTGTATAAAAGTGAGAAGAAAAATTGTGTAAAATGTGTATAAAAGTCTAAAAAGTGTTAAAAGTAAAAGTGTAAAAGTTAAACGTGTGTAAAATGTAAAAAAGATCTTTACTTACATGTTATAATGCAGAATTCTGACAGATGCTTTCTAACAAAATTAAAAGTGTATGAAAGCGAAAAGAAAATCCATGTGCAAAAAGT
This sequence comes from Uloborus diversus, assembly GCF_026930045.1. Lineage (NCBI taxonomy): Eukaryota > Metazoa > Arthropoda > Arachnida > Araneae > Uloboridae > Uloborus > Uloborus diversus. Next base: position 110,379,008 of record NC_072736.1, read on the forward strand.
GTATAAAAATGAATAGAAAATGTGCATAATAATCTAAAAAGTGCTAAAAGAAAAAGTGTAAAAGTTAAATATGTGTAAAAAAAATGCTTACTTACAGATTATGATACAGAATTCTGACACAGATTCTTTCAAACAAAAGTTTTAAATGTATGAAAGTGAAAAGAAAATCCATGAGCATAAAGTGTATAAAAGTAAGAAGAAAATGCGTATAAAAGTCTAAAAATATTAAAAGTCAAGCGTAAAAGTTAAATGTGTGTAAAATGTGTAAAAAAATCCTTACTTATACATGTTATAATGCAGAATTCTGACACAGATGCTTTCGAACAAAACTTAAAAGTGTATGAAAGCGAAAAGAAAATACATCTGCAAAAAGTGTACAAAAGTAAAAAGAAACTGTGTGTAAAATGGTATAAAAGGGCGATTCTCAAAAAAAAAAAAAAAGTCCCTTGCGTAACGCTAAGTTTTATTTTTTTATTCAAGTAACTATTAATTAAATATGATATTAACTGTTATGCTTTGACAAAGCATGTATTATTCCTCAACAGCATTATTTTTCGACAGCTTTGGTTAACTGGAAAAATAAAAAACTTAGCGTTACGCACGGGATATTTTTTCCAGAACAGCCCAAAAGTAAAAAGTTTACCTTATAGAATTTCTCAAACTTTTATATGTAGTTCTGAAAAATTATTGGAATAACATTGTTCGGAAATCTTCATACACAATACATTCTTTATTGAAAGATTAAGAAACGAAAATAAAAAATGTTCCCATGTACCCCTCTTGCTCTATATGAAACAGTGAGAAGTAAAAGTGGACATTTTCAAGTTTTGAGTAAAACGTGTTGAAGGTTGTGGTCCTCGATAGGCTATCATTGAATTTTTTTTTCTAAATCATGCTGTGTAGCAGCTCCTATCAGGGCTACTAGTACTATCTCTTGCCCAAAGACAAAGGAAAGGGTTCATCTACTATTTGAACTGGTTATTCCTAAATTTTTAACTTTGGCACTTACATCCCTTTGCTTCTCATTGATTCATAAATTCTTTTAAGTTAAGAAAATTTTTACCGTTCTTCGTTAGGTTTTTTGTGGGTTGAAATGAAAAGAAGTCCACCAACCCAGTGAATTTACAATCCAACCAGCGGGCAACCATAGAATTTTCTAGTCGTATTATTTTTTGGAAATACACTACTGCCGATTCATCCAGAAAAAAACTTTTGAAACCGTATATTTTAAAAGAAATGACGAGTTGTTCATTTACATTCGTCGCACGTACTGCATAAAGGGAAATTACTACTGCTGATTCATCCAGAAAAAAACTCTTGAAAGCATATTTTTTAATAGAAATTACGAGTTGTTCATTTACGTTCGTCACACGTAATGCATAGAAAAAAATTACTACTACCGATTCACCCAGAAATATTTTTTGAAAACGTATTTTTTAAAAGAATTTACGCGTTATTCATTACGCTCGTCGGCTTCAAGCCAGAACAGAACTTTAACACTTGGGTTATTAGTGACATTCGTAATTATTTTAATTTCAAAATATTCTTAATTAATAAACTTTACGTTACTGCCAGCAGTATCTAAGGAAAATGTAACGCTCATTAAACGCCAATATACAGTGAATTTTCGCTACAACGATTTATCCGTTTCAGGGAAATAAACAGATTGCATTGACATTGTATTGCTTGAAAAGTCATTACAACGATATTCCCATATAGAGTTTGGGGTCCCTTTAAGTTCGTTATAACGGGGATATTGTTGGGAATTTCTCCTTGTAATCAACGAATTACGTAATTCTTGGGTATTTCCTTGGCTTGCCTCCGATATAATCACGTGATGTCGTAGCACAAGGCAGTAAGATGTTGACGGGCGAAGACGTCTCCAAAGGAATATAAGAGGCAAAACTAAAAATTTGGAGGTAACCAGCACACATGGTATGTGAACCTCTCCATTATCTTGGGGCAAGAGATAGTAATAAAAACCCTGGTAGGTGCTGTATCTTTACTAATAATAAAGCTGAAAGTCTGTCTGTTTGTCAGGATCTCTCTCTGTCCGGATCTCTGTGACGCGCATAGCACCTAGATCGTTCGGCCGATTTTCATGAAATTAGGCACAAAGTTAATTTTTAGCATGTGGGTGTGCACCTCAATGCGATTTTTCAAAAATTCGATGTGGTTCTTTTTCTATTAAAAGTTTAAGAACAAAATTATCATAAGATGGACGAGTAAATTACGAAATTATCATAACGTGGAACCGTAACATGGGCACAAGCCAATAGGCGAGAAAATTCACCATACATTATTTGTAAATATACAGGCGAACCAAAAAAACCTTTTAATTTTCTATTACGGGCAAAGCCGTGTGGGTACCACTAGTACAGCATAATTTAGAAAAAACTTTTCAATAAAAACCTCCCTAGGATATTATTTTTAAACACGTTTTAATCAAAACTTGAAAATGTCCACTTACATCCCTTTGTTTCTCAGAGCCTCATATGTATTTTGTGTGTGTGTTCTACGTTTTGTGTCGTGTATTTTGTAGAATAAATAATTTATGTTAACGTGGCTTGGAGTCATTTCCCATAATATAACTGTATTTTAAATGCACAAAATACAGTAAGCTCTCGTTTTACGCGGGGGTTACGTTCCACGAAAATGCTGCGTAAATCGAAACCGCGTAAATTGAGACCTAATACCAATGTTAAAATAGGGGTTTGGTTCCGTAGATTACAAAATACTTTACTCTAGTGATGACTAATTGTATAATAAGTTTAATGTGTACTTATATCGACTTTTATGCACAACATGCATAAAGAAAACATAAATCAATTTCGTATTCTGTTTATAAAGAGGAGCTGGCTATGATAGTCTTTTGGCAGTTATTAAGAATTTTTCTCTGTAATTCTTTGCAGAGCATTAACGCATCCATGACCACTTGCGTCATTTCCATGATAGAATCTTCCTTCACTAATAAATCAGAAAAACCATTTCTATTGTCTAAGAATAGCTCAAAATTTTCAATGTGAATGTTTTTGGTTGTGCGTCACCGACGTCAGTATCCTCGTTGGTTTTGGCCTCCTTCGTCACTCCTAAAAGCTCTTACTTCAGTGAGTTCTGAACTATGTGAGTTTGATAACTTTACTTCTGGAAAGAGCTCTGGAACCAATCGCATAAAATGTCTCTAGTGGCCCAAGCTCGATTAATAGCACTCCAAAATGCAGTTGATTACGTCTAATCTGCAATCTTTAGGAGTTTGGACTTTGAAAGAGAGGAGAATTTTATCTGTTTGCATTGCCGCATCCGCGTAAAACCGAAACTCATCCGCGTAAAATAAAATAAAGGTGTCAAATCTTAAACTGCGTATAATCGAAAACGCGTAAAACGAGAGTCTACTCTATTCTTAAAGAGAGAAAACTACTAATTATGTAGAACAATTCCAGTCCTCATTTCCGAGATGGAAATCAGCAAGTGAGTTATTCATTATCGGTTAACTAATACAATCGTAACTATTCCCAAACAAATGAGGATTCATTTTCTGTTTAGTTCAGGTTTGTATGCCAACGACAAATACTTTCGTAACTTTCGATTTATTGGGTGACTAACGAGACGCGCAAATACGTTCTAGAATCGGGTTCGAAATTGACTTATTAGTAGAATACATTTTGGTAAAGAACATTGTGGGTCATTTATAACAGACAATGGGTTTGCTTCCATCAGTCAAAAGTACTACTTTTAGTCCCTAAAGTTGATAGAACGAGCAAAAAAAAAAAAAAAAAGTAACATGGAGTGAGGAAAAACTTTTCAATTAAGGGTTGGTCTTTGGCGCGCTATTCAACTGGCTCGCTGAATGCTTACGCTTGCTGTCTGCTGCGTTTCCAGATTATGATAATTCAAAGCGAACTAAACATTGGGCTCTACGCTTGCTATCAACCATATCAATGCCAGTACATGTGAGTAAAGAAGCGAATTAAATATTGCGCTCTGCACTAATGGCAACAGTGAACGGCAGTTCATCATTTGTCTTGTCATGCGCAGAAGCGTAAAAAAAGGAAGATAAATTTGCCCACCGATTAAAATAATTACTAAAAAAATTAAACTTTGCAAATTATTTTTAAAGTGATCAATATCTATGTTCTTAAGCATGCTCTTTCAAAAAAAAAAAAAAAAAACCTTTTAAAATTTCGCAAACAGCCGCATTTTAGCCGCAATCTTATATCATTGTGAAAGATAATACAGTGAGATCTCGTTACTACGAAATTCAAGGGATAGAAAACTTTATTCGTTGTAACGGAATTCAAATAATGAAATGGTGATTTAATCGGGACCGAAAATTTAGTTTGCCGAAGCGAATATGTCGTTGTCTTCCCTAAAACGGAATTTCTATGTATATTTTCTGAATTTCTTCTACGTGCTACGGTTAGTTTTGTAGAGCTTCTGCTGATTCAAAATGAGGTACTGATTAGAAATGACGAAAGCAAAATCAGTTTTTTTTTTAAGTTCTTTAAAATAAATAAGACGAAAATCTTTGGCCATAAAATCTTCTTTCGTTTTTATAAGTAGTAACTAGAAAGTCGCCCGTCAAGGTATGACGGGTGAAAATAGCTTCTACATTTGAACGAAACCATTGCCTGTTTGGTGATATTTTGACAGTTGAAATTGTCACCCTAACTCCAGTGGATTAACCCTAAACTCCAGGAGGTAGTGTTCATTGTTGATCATTTTTTCATTTCTTCATTCCCCTGAAATGACCCAGTCTTACCAGTCAACAGTTAAGTTGCCGGATTGAGTTCAGCCTTGTCACAGTAAAGCTTTTCCCTACATGTTAAACATTACCAAAACATATTCGCAACTCCAACGAACTATAGGGGGCACTGAAGTCACTGTCTAATGGCGGACTTGAAAACTAAAATAAACGCACATGGTAACGAAGAAAATGCTAAAAGCAGTGGCGTAGCTAGACCCGACTTTCGGGGGGGGGGGGGGGGTTACTTCTTTATATATATATATATATATATATATATATATATGTATAATCGCTTGGAATTTTTTCCTTTTCTTTTTTTTTTCTTTCACTTCTCTCTTCTTTTTTCTCTTTTTTTTGAGACTAACTTTTCGGGGGGGGGGGGGTTTGTCCCCAAAACCCCCCCCCCTTAGCTACGCCCCTGGCTAAAAGTGTTGTGATTTTTGTTCGTACGTATCATTTTTTCGCTTTATTTTTTTTAAATTAATTTTCAAAGTCTTGTGGATATTCTGGCCCACGTAGAAAGAAATGAGAATTCAAGAAGCATTACTAAACGTCAAAGATTAATGCAAACTACGTAGTCCGTAGTTCTAAGCAGCTATTTCCACGATGTTGAATTCGATATTTATCAATTCTTGATAAAACTAAATAATAATTGTGGCCTGACAAGAATAACAATTAATGCTAGAAAATTCAATATGACATTACAAATTGTTATCGAAAGAAGATGATACTTTTTTGCCTTGCTTGGCTAGCGCTTATTGTTTTCCATTTGTAGCCGAGTTATTTCTCTCGAATTCCCGAATCGGTTCATTTAAAAATTTTCTGTTTCGATTTTTCTAATTTCTGAACTACGATTTAATTGTGTCATGTTATGCAAATCATCAACAAAATTCTCACGGATATATGGTGGTAGTTTTCTTTTCAGTTGATTGACCATTATTTCCTTTCACTTATCGAATTCTCTAATCTTACTACCATTTTATTCCACTCATGATAAAAATTAAAAATGGTTTAACTAAAAACGCGAAATCTCGCCAAGGCTACTTTGCTCGCACAATACCAATACTATAACCCTAAACAAATTTGGCGAAACCTTTCAGCTGAGAATAAAAGGAAGAAAGTAAATTCTTTCTCGGTTATTCATTTTGTTCTACGATAATATATTCAAGAAAATATTTTGCATACTGTCCATTCCAACTAAATGCTGCTGTAAAATATGGTAAGTTTAATTAATTTAAGATTAAAAAAACTCCCATATTCTTACAAATTCATACAAAACAATAAAATTTTTTACCTTGTAGAACGTTATCCAAGTTTGTTAATCCAGAATTTTCGTTTTCACCTATTATTAAGGAAATAATGAAAACTAACATTATTTTGAGGAGCTCGAGAATACTACTAAGGGACGAATTAATTTCTGTAGCTGAAAGCAAACTAAGACATATCGATTGCGTTAATAAATACTCAGAACAAACTGCCTGTGTTTACGTCAACAGACACACATGGAACGCAACGTGGCAAAGTTTTAGTTTCATTTGCAGTTTTGTAAATCACCGCAAGGTAGCGTATTCGAGCGCTGGAGTTCCGAATTATCAAATGATCATGCTATGGCGCGAGTTTCATTGTTGAAACTCACGGGTTGCTCGATCATTGGTTATTATATATATATGAGGATGTACAAGTGTTTTAAAAAGATACAATTGCGTTTTATGACTTAATAAATAAATAAAAAAATATTTGACATCAGCACACTCAGAAATTGAATTCAAAATTGACTTATTGGTAGAACACATTTTGGTAAAGATCAATGTACGTCATTTATTCCAAATAAATTTCATAGTATTCTGGCATATAGCCCAGTAAATTTAGATTTTTTTGCACCAAAAATTTATAATTAAGATATACTTTTGTAATTAGTTCCTCATAGCATGTAGAGTAAATCCTAAAAAGTCCTGTAAGTTCCCATGTGAGTTTCCATCCAAAATGGTGGATTAAAAAGATGGCCGCCTAGCACTTTTTGTTTTCCTTATAACTCGGTCGAAAATGAAGATTTTTCAGTTCTAAAAAACCGGTATGCTCTAAAAGTAATACTGTTTTGATATATACCGTAATATAACTAATAAAAAAGTTCAAGCAATTGTTTTGGTACCAAAAGCTAAAATTTCTATTTTATACTTAATAAGCAGCAAAACAAATAAGCTTCTAAAATAAAGAATTTTTCATGGTATTCTTTTTAAAATATTAACTGCAAAATGATAGATAAATTCCATAACCAAGTAGCATTTATTCTATTTCTGAAAGAAATTTTGGTATTTCTAGCTTTGGAATGAGAATATGATAAGGGAAAAAAGTGACCTTTAAGGAATTTTCAAAAAAATTGCAGAATATCGTTCATTTATTGCTTTAAAAACTGGCACATAATATCTTATAGAAAAACCTGTAAAATATATAAAGAGAAGATAGCACTTTCAGTAAAAATCTAGAAAAACGAGCTGATGTGTGCATCACATGACTTCCTTTCACACCAATTTAATGTTGTTTCTCCATTATTGGCAATTTTAATGGGATTCAATAATTTTCTCTCTAAATTTCACCAACAGTGGTCAAGTTGAAACCAGATTGAAAAGATAAAAAAATCGCCAAATTTGTCGCCAAGTTGGTGAGAAAACATTTCGACCAAAAGACTGGCGATTTATCGCCAAATGTCCGCCAAATTATAGCACCACTTGAGTTTGCATCGAAATTAACAATGATTTCCCCCCAAAAAGGTGCAAAAGACCCCTTTAGAAAAACCCGAATGCAACCAAAGGGGGAGGTGCACAACTAGACCCCAGTAGGAGTCTACGTACCAAATTTCAACTTTCTAGAACATACCGTTCTTGAGTTATGCGACATAGGTACGTACATACGCACATACGTACATACAGACGTCACGAGAAAACTCGTTGTAATTAACTCTGGAATCGTCAAAATGGATATTTCAGGCGTCTATGTGTTCTTAGGTACATATGCACGTGTGGTCGGATCGAAAAAAAAACCTCAACATTAATTCGGGGGTGAGCAAAATGGAAATTAAGGTCGATTTTGGAGTGAAATTTTTTTCGCGAATACATAACTTTCTTTTTCGTAAAAGGAAGTAAAAAAGCTTCATCATTCAACATCGTCATCATCCTCATCTTCGAAACTGTGCAGATACACTAATTTTCCCAAGTTTCACCTAAACAATGCATGCAAAACCTGAAACATTAAAGATCTGCGTTTTCATCGGCATTTGAGATCACAGTCTCACATAATTACGGCTCTTTTGTAGTCACAAAACAATAAGTAAAGAAAAAGAGGACGAACGAAAGAACGGGGAGCGATGAAAGCATTGTGCACAGTTCACCTTCTTTCATAACACATCCCCATTCAATGGGATTCATGTTTTTTTTCAGCCACTGTTGTACTTGAGGATAAACACAACGTTAATGCTGTGAAACTGTTGCACTTGTGGGTAGAAGAGTTGCCAGGTTTTCAATTCCGAAGAACGAGTTTTGGTTACTTGATTATTAATGCGGTTGTTTCGTCAAGCATCTAAAGAATTAAGTCTTCCCCCAACCAAAACGATGTTTCAGGAACACTTCTGCAGTCTGAGTGACTTTTTCTGGATCCAGCTGGAGCTATTAAACTACGTTCTCTGATTTTGAGTCAACAATGGTATTTTTATTAAAATATAAAAGTTTTGAACGATTTTTTGACGAATTTCTATCTGTGTGTTTTTTTTTTTTTAATTCTACCTTAATATTACAAAAGGAATTAGGAACCACTTTGCAATTTATGGTAGTTTCAAACAGCTAAATAGATCAGCATTGAATTTTCACACCGAAAATTTTGCATTTCAGACAAAAAACACAATTTGCCGATGATATAGGTTTATAGCTTTTTATGGGGTGGTTGGTAAAACACAAGCACCAATTCAAACATACATAGCCTTTTGTAAAACTACAAAATAACAACTATTGATTAATATATGAAGAAAAATATGATTTGAAAACTACCCCAAAAAATTAAAATAATTATTTATTTTAATAGCTTATGTGTTCAGCTGAATATTACATAGAACACAGAAATTTCAGTTTTTGGTGTCAAAACAAATGTTAGAAATTTTTTATTGGTTATTTTAGGTTATGTATCCAAACAATATTACTTCTAGAGTCTACTGCGTTTTTTTTTATTTTTATTTTTTCAAAACTGAATTTTTTTTTTTTTTTTTCATTTTTGACCGAATTTGTATAAGGAAAATAATAAGTACTAGGCAGCCATCTTTGATTCGCCATTTTGGATAGAAGCTCACATGGGAACTTAGGGGACTTTTCAGGATTCGTTCTACTCATGTTCAGGAACTAATCCTGACAAATTCAGCCAGTTATAAATTTGTGGCGCAACGACCTTATTTTCAGCCTAAATTTACTGAGCTAATAGTTATTCGATTTTTTTAAAATCTTATCTGAAAGTTATATAGGGTGATTCGCCGGTAATTGACCATTTAGTGGAAGTTTCTACAAGTTCTATTTATCTTAGAAAAATCACGGGAAAAAAATTAAAATTTTTCTAAGTGTCTGTAAAACTATCAGCATTTTCAACAATTAATAATTTGTCTGTTAAATTTACTATTTTTGAAGATATTTTCAATAGTAGTAAAAAAACTAGACTTCGCTAGTAATTGATTTCTTAAGTCCAGCAATTGATCAGGGCCAGCCAATAATTAACCACTTTTTTTAACGCAGTAAAAATCAAAATCTATACCATAAAAATCCGATCATATCTATGTATATACGAACATGTATGCCCATCTAAAGGTCGTTTCTGATTTGTTGTTGGGTGGATGATGTCATCACACGTGCAAGTACTGACCTATAGGTTCGAAAATTCCCTACATGTTGTCAAACCTTGCGACATTTAGCAATTTCTCGTCGAATCTGGGTCCAAAAATAAGTCGCCAACATAGCGATATCTCTTTAAATTCTCGTTAAGCCCATATATTAGCAAAGCAGACATGATGTTATTCCCATGTGAAGCCACGCAAGACCCGAATTAGTCTCCATAAGGTGCTAGAATAATGCCTAAATATTGAAACATTACTATTAAATACCAATTATGTGTATAATATTTATTAGTACATGCAGGTGAAGCGTCGGGGGGGGGGGGGATCTAAAAGAAACTTGATATAGTAATGTGTACTATAATTTATTACGGTATACTTTATCTTCTTCTGTTTCTTAGATTATTTGAATTACACTATTTATTGTATAATACATCCTTAATTACCGTTATGAAACCATAACCATTAGTTTTCAGCTGCAAACTTTATAACTTATTTGTTTAAAACGCTTTCATTTATTGATTAGGAAAAAGGCCAAAATCATTGAACAATAATCAACAGCTGGACATTTTGCATTTTTGTGATCAAAAATCATTATGGTACAATTTATCTCTTTCCTGTATCTTAGAAAATTTGAAATTCACAATTTAATGCACATTAAACAACAATATGAATCCATGCTCACCAAATTTCCAGATGAAAACTTTTAAATATATCTTAACTCGAAAGAAATGCACAAAGGTTTTGTTCAACAGTATCTTTTCTTAATGGAATACCTATCTCCGTGATTTTCATTCGAATGGAATCAAGTTTCTCCCCTCGACGAGATCATCGCCCTATCTTTCTTTCGATTACTGCTCTTCCTAAAAAGATACATCAAGAACACCATCCAAACTAAAGGGAAATGGTTATCTCTTTTTAGTATCTTATGTTTTATTTATTTATTTATTTCCCTTTTGTAGTGATGGTGAAAAAAGCAGAATCTTAGTTCATGACTTTTTCAAAAGAAAAGAAGGAAAATTCGGAGTCATTTTCTTTCAAACTAAGCATTGAGGAAAAGCAAACCTTATTTTACTTGCTTGACCATTTGACGATAATGAATGCTAGGCTAATGTTTTCAGTCTGGTGGACTTGCCGAATGCTTGCCTTCGATAGGATTTACAAATATAGATCTACATGTATCCACCATGTGATGCAGAACAAAATAAAAATGAACGCGTAATGTACTGAGAAATGTTTCTGGTTACATTGGGAAAAAAAAAAAAAAAGCTAAGCCTGGAAAAAAAATCCCTTTTTTTTTCAATCTCTAAAGTAAAAGCATGTATAGTTAATGCTGTAGTTGTAAAAAAAAATTTTTTGGGAGAACTCAACAAAGATAATTTGGTTTGAAACCACTTTACATTATTTTTACAATAAAAAAGCAAATATTTCGAGGGACGGCATTCCCGCCCCCAACTACAGCTCTGAGTTTGATGCATATAATCAACTTCATCTTGTTTATTTCATCGGCCAATTTTTCAATCTACGCCATTAAGGGTCTAGAGGTTTGAAATGCAATCTAAACAAGAACCGTTAGCCCTGACAGTTCATCTTCTTGTTTCCCAGTCGAATTTTGCTTACTCTCGGTGATTAGAAAAGAAGCGGGTTAATGGTGAGGTTCCTCTGGAGAGAACGACATGGCTGGATCATTTTTCCCTCTCGGTAGCTAAAAGGGTCTAGAAAAAGATTTGAGAGTCAATCTAAACTGGAGCCGTTTTCCCTGACAGCTCACCTTCTTGTTTTCAGTAGGATTTTGCTTACTCTAAGTAATCAGAAAAGAAGCGGGTTAATGGTGGATCTCCTCTGGAGAGAACGACATGGCTGGATCATTTATGCTTTCACTGAAACAGAGGGTAAAAACTTAAGCCCCGCAGGCCGCGTGCAGCATTGTCCTTCTGTGTAGACCGCTGAGGAAAAGAGGAACAAAATGCTGAATGAAAATTAAACAAAACATTTAAACAGTTTTAATTTAGAAAATTCATTTTATTTGAATCTAGGAATTAAATTCATAAATTATTATTTTTCATGACACATGACAAGAACTTGACTCTTAAATACAGTGTGAATAAACATATGGCTGACTTTTAGTAATCCACATTTTACTTATTATTCTGCTTTCTGCTCCACAAGAAAGGTTCAACCAGGGAGATACTAAGACCATGCTCGCGGTATCGAAATCTAGCCATTAATGTTCTAACTCAGAAGTTGAACATCTGTAGTTGGCTCTAAATCTATTCAAATTAACAGAACATTTCATGGCCAGAAGTACTTATCATTTCAAATTTAGCACACCAAAAAATTTCTAGCACACCAAAAAATAGTTCTCTGTACGTTTCTGCATTTAGAAAACACATAAGCAAAAGACAGGTTCAACTAGAAAGAGGCTAGAACAATACTAGAGGTACAAGAAATCTAATTGTTAAATGTTCTAATTCGAAAGTAGAAGATCTATAGTTGGCTCTCAAATGGCTGAAAACAACAGAATATTTCATAACCAGAAGTACTTAACATTTTCAATTCTAGTACACCAAAAAACTGGCTCTCTTCGCATTTCTGCATTTAGAAAACACATAAGGAAAATATAGGTTCAACCAGAAAAATACTAAGGAAATACTCGAAATACAAGAAATCTAAGCATTAAATGTTTTAATTCACAAGTAGAAAATCTATAGTTGGCTCTAAAATTGTTCAAAGTAACATAACATTTCATAACCAGAAGTACTTAGCATTTTAGATTTTAAAACACCAAAAACTGGTTTTCTTCACATTTCCGCATTTATAAAATGCATAAAACTTGTCTCTATTTAACTTGACCCGTAAATTTAAATCTTAGAGTACTTTTTTTCAAAAACACATAAGAAAGTAACATCCCATCTACAACAGAAAAAAACGAGATGAAAATTATTGAAAATGAACCTAATTTGTCTTTTAACCCATTCTCCAACAAGAAAAGAACTCCCAGTGAAAAATTAAGTTTAAAATATCAAATTAGTCTAAAACTCGTTAAAATGTTAACAGCAAAATAAAAATTTAAAAAAAAAAAAAAAAGAAGAAAGAGAAGAAAATCGCCTTGTATAAGGTCAAGGGTTTACTCATCAAGAAAAAAACAAAACACCAAGGATGAACTTCTTGAATCATTATCTCATCTTGAATTTGAAGAGATCCCCTCTCCTGTTTCGCTCAAGAAAGAGGGTAATTAGCTTTGTTTTCCACTTTTTAAATATCTCTTCTTTCTCCACAGCCTGGTACATTTTAAAGATAATTATATAAGCTTCATGAAAAACACTAGTGACATAAGATATTTTGTTCGACAAGAAATGCTTATAATACAGACTGACTAACCCCTATTTGAAGGACATAATTTTCAATCACCGACCGAACAAGATAGTTGATGTGTGTATCTCCGAGTCTGCTTGTGGCATCGTAGCTGCTAGCAGATGAACCGTTTTGTTTGTTGTTTTTATCTTTTTAAATGAAATTTGATTAGTTCGAGAATGTTCTTAGCTAGGTTTTGTTCTCGAAGAACTTTATTTGCCAGAGATATTAGTTACAAACCGAATTTGCGTTTCTCGCAGTTCGGGAGGGTGAAACATATTTGCTCATTTAAAATATTTCTACCAATTGAAAGGACGAAATTTTCAGCATCTGTTAGAATTTATTTGGAATTTCCAAGTTATACATGTATGTAGAACACAAATTAATAAGTTTTTTTTCATATTTTAAATAAAATTTTACACTTTTATTCACGGGCGGTGGGAAACAACTTCATTACTGACAAGTAACGAGAAAAAGCTCAGTAATTTAAAATTTTTATCTGTTGCTTGTTTCTATTTGTTAACAAATAAATAAGTAAATTTTCGAGTACTGGAGTTGGAGCGGATCGGCTTAAAATTATAGGAGTCAGAAGTTGGTAACTTCCTTTCAACTTCGCAGCTCTAATAAAAACAGCGTTTTGAATTCATCCCGTTTTCATTCAGTCACATTCATCTCCAAGTTTCGTCAATGTTAATTGTGAGAGATATGGTTTTTTGAATTTTATCAATAACTTTTTTTCTTTTCTGTTTTTCTTGAAACTGAAATATCACAATCTGAATAGCTTTTTCAATTTTTAGTGCTAAAAACAATATTTTGTACTGCCGTTAATAATAATAATAAAAAAATGGAATTGTTCAAAAAATACCCTTAAAATAGCTAAATCAGAATAATATATTCTGTGCGTATTCCTCATCAAGAGTTTTTTCACAACCAAGTTTATTTGAAGCGAATTCGTCTTTTAGTTTGAGATTTACAGTTGCCTTCATTTTCCCCGTAGCCGCAAATGCTAAGTTTTTTCAAACGGTTCAAAATCGAAATATTTTTCAAATCAAAAAGTGAAATATGGGAATGAGATGTCCTCGCCGAGATCTTGCGAGCAAAAAAGAGTTTGTTCGAATCGAACTGTTCACTCAAACACTCTTAGATGGATGAGAAGGGGGGGGGGGGAAGCAGAACGACCGACAAGTCGACAGAAACGTTTTCACGGTATTAAAATCCTACTTCACAATTTTCAATTTTTCGATAATTATTTCATTATTTTATTTATTTTTCACTTTTTTTCGTTTTTAGTGATAATTTTAAGATGCAGTAAACCTTCTTTCATATGCATTTGAAAGGAGAAAGTAGAATAATAACAGCCATACCGCGGAATGCAAAATAAATAAAAAAAGAAATAACAGAATAAAAATAAATTAGTTAGGAAAAAATAAAACTAATCTAAGTAAAAATTCTAGAAACAAAATAAAAATTGAGAAAATAAATGAATTTTACTAGCATATCTCATCTGAATAAAACATCTAAATGATGTACCATGCTTTCTTTTTCTTTTGAGAGCAGAAATATAGTCATGGTAGATTATGCTTATTAATATATATTGCGTGACAAAAAGTTTCAACGAGCAAATCACTCATTGCTAAGAAAATATGTGCTTTCAATTACAATTTGATTCAAAATATTAGCAAGCATGGAAAGCGTGCTCAAAATCTTGTTGATGAAATAAAACTAATGATCACGAAGCACCAACATTTAAGGTTTCCATTCCAAGTTCTTTTCAAAAATAATTAATTTTAAGATTTTTAACGATGAAAACATTAAAATACATATAATTTGTGTTACTCTTCGTGTTTATCTTGATTTTCAAGAATATAGCAAAAATTCTGCGAGTTATTCTGCGGTAAAATAAATTCGGCGAAGCTTTAGTTATTGATATTTTGTTTTCGCTTAAAAATAATTATAGTCTTATACATATTTTCGCTTATAAAAGTCAATAATGGTTCAATCTTAATTATCAGTGATATAAAAACATTTTCTTTTTTTAAAGTTTGTTCTGAAGACTTGCGCATTTATTACTAATTTTATCGGGAGAATTATCATAGCGTAGAACACTTGACACATTTTCAAAATGTTTTGCTTGACTAAGTAACACTTACCTGCTCGTGAACCATTGCTAATAACAATATTGTTAAAATTTTCAGCAGTCAAAAACTGTTTCAAGAATTTGGCATGTTCAATTTTTCGATAATACTCCCACTCTATAAATGAGTTGTTAGAAAAAAAAGCATCAAGTAGTTTTCTAATTAGTACTTTGTAGAAAATGGGCACAAGATTTTTTTTTCTTGTAATGAATAGATCATTACACATTTGAAAAAATAATACCAACATTCAAACCGCTTGAAAGAAATTTTCAATAAATCCATGTAACGTGATTTCTAATTCACCAAAATCCTATTATATTGACCCGTAACTTAACGAATTCAATTAAAATTATCAATGGGGTTGTTTCCTTCAATCAAAAGTACTACTTTTAGTCACTGAAATTGATAGAATGAGTAAAAAAATAACATGGACCCAGAAAATACTTTCATTTTCCCTACAGTTATTTTTTAATTATTTATTCAAAATGTGCGATTTCGAAAACAAGGAGTGGTCTTTATGAGGTCACAATTGATGCAATTTGGCGCATCTTTCTACAGCGTTTCCACGTTATGATAATCAAAAAGCGAATTAAATATTGCGCTCTACGCTTGCTATCAACCATATCGTTGCCAACACACGTGAGTAAAGATGCGAATTAAATATTTTGCACTGTGAATGGCAAAGCTGAATGGCAGTTCATCATTTGTGAAGCGTAAACAATGAAAGCGCACCGATTTAAGTATTTTTTAAAAATATTAAACTTTAATAAATTATTTAAAAAATGGTCAGATCTTATGTTTTTAAGCATGCTCTTTCAGAAAACAATACTTTTCAAATTTTGGAACGACCCCATTCAGGTTACTATAAATTTAATAGATACTTCTAGTTAGATCTCTGTGAAGGGGAAATGAATCTCAAAGCGTACATTTGGAAGCGGTTCAGTAATGATCTGAAGAAGTTCCGCAACGAACGGAAACTATATCAACATTTTTCGTGCAGGGCAGAGCGAATTCCAAGAGTTATGTTTATGTACTGAGCAATTTCCTTTTAAACCAAAAACACTGTTATTGACAAGTTTAAACAGTTGGTTCCAGCAGGATAATGCCTAATTACATGTTTCTCAAACCTTAAAATCATTGTTTGATTGAAGCCAGTACAGTAATTTCGAAAAAATACTGTAAAATCAAATCTGTAATCTGTCAAAAGAACCGATCTAAATTAAATGGAAGCTTTGTGAGTTATTTTGGCATCAAAAGTATGAAAAAATGGTATTCAATATCGAAACAAGCTAGAACTCATTTTCTCCATCGAAAAAGCCTGGATAAAAATTTCCAAGAACGTTCTTCAACTTCCATGACATCAAGACTGACAAAAGTGATTGAAGAAAAAAAGGGGATATTGTTGATTACTAGTGTTTTTCAGGGCAAAATGCTCATTGTCCTCATAATTTTGTCCAGTTTTAACAATGTTTATTTTTTATTAATCAAGGCAAAGCATTTATATTTTCAAATATTTTGCATTTGACAATGGTGTCCAGCATAAAAAGGTAATTTGTGTATAAATTGCACTGAATTATTTCAGAAATATATTTTCTTCTGTGCAATGTTTTCTGTCCTTATAATTCTGATCACTACTGTATTATCTTCAACTTCTGGAGAGGACATATATTTTTGAATCCTAAAATATCCCGAAGTTACCAGCACATTTGCTCCAAAAGACTTCCTTATTGAAGTTATTGGGAAAAAACCCATACCAACTCTTTGTGGCCAAAGTACTGTTCCCAAACATCGAATGTATATGTGTGTGGGGGGGGGGATTTTACAAAGAAATGCGGGAGAAGATAGCGTCCCTTCTTGAAAATGTCATAAAAAACTT
Organism: Uloborus diversus; assembly: GCF_026930045.1. NCBI lineage: Eukaryota > Metazoa > Arthropoda > Arachnida > Araneae > Uloboridae > Uloborus > Uloborus diversus. Next base: position 110,395,978 of record NC_072736.1, read on the forward strand.
CAGTGAAATGGAAACATTCAAATATGTGCTCGTATCATAAGATAACTTTCATAAACGACATTAAGCATTGAATTTATATTAAATCTTTGTATTTCTCAGTTCAAACACACTTTTCACAGTACTCAATTATGTTTAAAATTCGTAGCAAGTTTTTCTCTAATTTTTGACAAATTATACATTAACTAGTATAAAAATAAAGATTTTATTTAAAGATAACTGCCTTATCCTATTCCATCTATCACTATTACTTGTTTTATTAACTCTTTTTAAGGTCTGACCACAAAACAAGCCGCCCGCCTTGTCTAGTCAAAGGAGTCTGACTGCGATGGGGTGGTCCCGGGTCGAATTCCATCTCGGGCATGGCTGTGCTTTCTCTCTCCTGCTGTCCTTGTCCTTCCTTTGCGTCAATGTGTTGTGCTGTGAATGGTTGCCTACCCTATAAACGGGTTCTTATGTCAAGTGCGTACTGTGGAAGTCGGACTTCACACCAAATACGGTGCAGTTGGAAAAGTGAAGCAGCGCACCCGAAATTTCCACAAAAAAACAAAAAAAAAAAAAAAAAAAAAAATGTGTTCCAATTCAGCCTTTTCTGCAGGACCAACCGGAACGCTGCTAAAACATTGTATACATAAAAACAAACGATACAAAAAATTTTGTTTTTGCTTTAAAATGCAAGAACAAAACGAGACGGAAAACAACTAGTCAAAAAATCAACTTAAAAAAAATCTTTAATTACTTTTTTGAGCAATCACGAATAACTTAATTAAACTCAATTGACCAAAACTAACGTTGCTCTGATTTTTCAGATTACCATGACGACGAGAATAAATTTAACTCGTTGTTTTAGAATTTTTAGTGTTATTGAGAGGACAAATTTTTGTCGACATGGTTACAATTTGTTTGCGTTCATTCAAATCTTAACCTAAGTAGATTTCACTTCTAAAAAGGGGAGGATGTGAAAATTGATTGAGAAGATGTATTTTTCAGGAAAAAAATCTACATAGATGAACTTAAAAAGCAAAAATTCATCCAAGTACAAAATTAACAGATTACTAATTCCCAGCATTTAAGATTGATAAGAAATAAAAATAAATAACGTTAAACGCTGCAAATAATCTTTATGTTAAGTGTACTGGTGGATATCGGCCATAAAATCTTTACTTTTATTACGCATTCTAATCACCATTTCTTTTCTATGGATATACCTCGTATTAACTATTCTAGAAAATCACCAGGCAGAATATGACCGGGGCAAATTTCTAGGCCATTTCCATTCTGCCCCATTTGTAGAAAAAGAAATCCATAGGGTCCTATCGCAATTTGTGATTGCGAAACACATAATTTGAATTCAAGACGTTAAAAATTCAAATGAACGCTGAGTGTTCATTTTGCTTAAATTTCAAAAAGGTTCCGATCCATCCCATTTTAAGTAACTTTGTAATATTACAAATTGTAGGAATTGAGAAATTGCCAAAGAAATAAAACTTAAAAAAGAAAGGTATGAAACAAAGACAAAGAAAATAGGTGCAAGTGTCAACTTTTTCAACCAAACTGTTTTTTAAGTGGTGCTATACATCTTTTCTAATAATAAAGCTCAAAGTCTCTCTGTCCGGAGGATGTCTGGATCTCTGTGACGTGCATAGCGCCTAGACCGTTCTGCCGATTTTCATGAAATTTGACACAAAGTTAGTTTGTAGCATGGGGGTGTGCAACTCGAAGCGATTTTTCGAAAATTCGTTGTGGTTCTTTTTCTATTCCAATTTTAAGAACAAAAATATCATAAAGTAGACGAGTAAATTATGAAATTATCATAACGTGGAACCGTAACATGGGCACAAGCCAATTGGTTAGATACGAAATTATCATAACGTGGAACTGTAACATGGGTACAAGCCAACTGGCGAGAAATTTCACCACACATTATTTGTAAATATACAGGCGAACCAAAAGACCTTTTAATTGTTCTATTACGGGCAAAGCCGTGCGTTTACCACTAGTCATGAATAAAATCATTTACTTTTAAGAATAGGACCAACGAATTTAGTTTCTTATGGCATTGTGCTTGTAATAGCTATGTCTTGATTTTTTAATTTGAAAAGAAAATTTCTTAAATAACAATACATCGACAACTTATCTTACGCTTCAGTAAATAAGATGAACAAATTAATCACAAAACTCGTGTTTACGATAAAGAACAAGAGAGGAAAATTTTTTCGCGAAAAACTTTTATATTCTGCCGCTTTGTTCTTGTTAATATAGCTGAAGAAAAAATCACGATTTTCAGAAGTAAAAAATGGAAAGTGCTGTTAAGAATAATCAATTTTTCAAAAGCAAGTTTTCTGTAGGTTGTTGCTATTCAACATCAAAAATGATAACTTTTTTTTTCGTAATTTTCTTGGATTTTAGACAAAAGCTGAAAGCAATTTTTGGCGGGAAAGAAAATATTCTTTATACTTTCTTCTCGTTAATTGCCAGCTTAAAATTAATTAAACGAAGCTTTATATACAGCGAGTGTTGTAGTCAAAATAGTAATTTATGTCTTGGGAAAAAAAACCCCTCCCTGTAATTATTCTTACTATTACAATTTATTTTCCTTTTAATGCTAATTTTCTTTTCTTAGAATATAGAATTAGATAAAAGTTTGCTCATTTTTTTCAGAATTGTGAATTAATTAGTTGGCCTCTAAGAAAAGTTTAACGTTTAATTTTGATGCCGTAAGAAAGAATATCGTAGTTTTTTTATTGAAAAAATTAATGCGCATCCAATTCTAGTTTTTCAAACGTAATTTAAATGTTTATTTCATGAAAATATTAAAACTAATAATTCCACACATTCTTCAGTATTTTACTTCTTTTAACGCTATTTTTTCTTATACATTCACTTATATTTGCTCCTTAAAAATCACCACGTGAGTAAAAATGTTAACAACATTTCATTATTGATTGTTTGTGTGTACTTACCTTTAGAAATTCTTTTTTATTCATTCTTTTTTTTTTATTTTCAAATCCTGACGTAAGTAAGTAAGAGCTCTACGTTTTTATCTCCTAAGGCATTTTTTAAAATTCTGTTTTAAACAATGTTAAGTAAATTCTTGGCTAATAGCAAAAGGTCTGTTATTCCTGTCAATCTCTCCTCTAGTTAGTGTATAGACACAAATTGTTAAGCTACTTTAAAAAATTGCAAAAATTCTTTGGGACGCCAAAACTTCACCGGAGCCTTTTTTCGAAATTTCATTTTTTTTAAAACTCAATTTGAAGCAAAAATTTCACATAAATTTGTATACAAACAGTTTAAAAACTACTTGTACATTTTCCCTGTTATCTTTATGCATTAAAAATCTGGTGTGGACACCACTCTTCTTCTGTTTACGGTAAAAATAAATAAATAAATAAATACACTGCTTGACAATTGCTAAATGAATTTTTTTGGGACTTCAATTACAGACGAGTTTTGATAGGACCCCCTCCCTCCCTAGTTTATATCGTGATGATAGCTTTAAAAGGAGGTTTATTAGAGGAGCTCACGAATCTTCCATCCCTTTCTAAAATATATATAAATATAGTTGAAAATCGAATTTTTAGAGCCTCAAAGGCAAAATATTTCCAGAAAGGAAGGATTCTAAGCACCTTCACTCTTCCTTTAATGTAAGCAAGCATTACCTAAAGGTGCATTTTTAGGCTGGACAGCTGAAGAGTTAGAAGAGCACCCTTCCTCTTCTAACTTCTCAATGTATAATATTTTGGTTTCTAAGCTTTGTTTTCAAAAAGTATTTTGGGGCCAGCGCCCGAAACCTGTCCTTTCTCCGTACATCATCAAAAATAGACAAAATGCGTTTTTAGTTTCCTAATTTTCAAAAATTACTCGGAAATTTAAATTTTGAAACATTTTCGAGGGAGATTCCTAAATCCACCTCCTCACCGAATGTCTCGATACCCCGAAAATTGAGTTTTTAAAACTTCATTTTAATAAAATTTCCGGGGAGTTATCAGGGCCCAATCTCCCAATAGGCAGAGTAGGCAGTTGCCTAGGGCGGCAAACTTTTTAGCGGCGGCAAATTTGCTATTATAATGCACATTTTTTGAATTAAATTGTTATTCTTGAAAGTAAAATATTAGTATTCTTTCATTTTCCACAGAAGAGACAAGTTTTTCTTGTAATTTAATAATGATTACTTTCACACATCTTCTGAAAGTCAAATGTTTTTCAATCATATTGTTTGCTGAATCGTCAGCAAAATTTGCCGAATAAATTTTTTTTTCTGGAGATCACTGTGATTATTTCATCGGGGCGCCTCAGAATGTGAAACGCCATCATTTCTTCATAACTGTGACAGTATGAACCTGGGGAACACTTTTTTACGTTTTTTTGAGTCAAGGATATTTTTTAGGGATTCTTTTAAAGGGGGAGGGGACGACAGATTTCAAATTTGCCTAGGGGCGGCATGGAGCTAAATTCGGTTCTGGGGAGTTTGTTCAAAAATTTCGGATGGCCCCTCTCTAAACAACCGGCTGGATCCACCACTGCAGTGGTGACACTTTGAACTGCTTCCAGTCGTCCAATCGCTCGTCCACGATCGTAGGTACTCAAATGATGTCTTGCTGACATTTTATTCATAAATATTTCAGAAACCAAACATAATTTCAGAGAAAACCTTTTTTAACATCCAGCACTATTTTTGTTAAAAACCAAACAGCTTGAATTTTCATACAAATCTTGAGTGTGTATGCACTGTCTTTTATACAGATAGCGAGTCTTGATCTACCACGCCACCTGAACTTAATTTATTTCCATTGGCCAACTGGTTGAGGCACAAATTTGCATAAATCACTTGTTCCTTAGCAATTGTCAAGCAGTGTAAATAAATAAATAATAAATAAAAATGGATGAGTGTACTTATTACGCTCGTTAGAAGCAATATTTCTTATCTAATAAATATAACTGTACTGCCCAAAAGCGTAGTGGCAACAGTTGGAAATGACGCAATGGATATAAGGCAGTACGAAAGAGCTAAAGTTTCCTTTTTTTACGCATATCATCTCGCCTTGCGTGCGTGGCTGAAACAGCCTCTCGAGTTTCGTTAAAATGCTGAATGTGGGGATGGCCCTTTGCAAGGTTAAGTGCAGATAAATGTTCCTCGCTAAGATGTGAAGTCTCGGCATCACATAAGTGAACCAAGAATCTATCAGAGTCTTCTGCCAGACTAAATTCATCGCTGTGTCGGAAGTGGAGGCCCCATGGACCAGACCTGGGAGCTAGTGAACGCATCGGATGGTTAGAAATTATAAGTCTTGTGGCCCGTGAAAATGAATAGCAGGAATTGGAGTTCGGAGCTACCGGCAGCGGGCGAATCCTCAAATCATTCAGCCTACGCTAGATCTTTGAAGCAAGGTCGAATTGGTGCCTTTTGTACAGCGTGTGAGATTTTTAGTGTTTGATGCCTCGTCGTAGAATTCAACCCCTGTGAAGTAATGTTTTAATGTATTACATGAGAACTTTTTAATCTGTGCAAATTGTGGTATTATGTTGTTACAGGCTAATGTTATTTTAATGTGTGTAAAATGCAAATTTCATATTAGTTAATTTTAAGCAGAGAGTTATTTGGGCTTGGTGCTTTTGTAAATATGTATAGGCGGAAACTCTGGCCGTGTAATAACTAATGTATTTTAACTTTTATTGGGGGTTAATTTTAGAGTTAGTATTTGATCAAGGAGTAGTTTTAAATTCTTTTAAAAGCACTATTCTTGCAATTGTATTTGTGTTATAATGCTGCATCTTAACCATGCCACATAGTAAGAATAAAGCTGTTTCTTTCTTTAAAGAATTGTAATTAATGTGATCTTGGGTATGTGTTTTGGTGTTTCGCGTACTGTACGTTTCGTCAGAACAAAAATGGTGCCGTGGCTTTCTTTTCTTGCAGCTTTATAAAAAAAAAAAAAAAAACATATTAGCGGTGTATAATATGTGGTGGTTTTTACAAGTTTTAAATTTGTAATTTTGTGTGTTTTTGCGTATTGTATAAGGAAGGGATGGCCAAGGACCAGGCATCAGGAGTTTTTGTACCTCACGGCTTATCTGTAATGAATCTATCAATGATACCTGTGTTTAAAGGTATTAATAGTGAAACTCCTCTTCCTGAGTTTTTTGAAAGGATAGAGGATTCGGCTTTGCAGTGGAATTGGTCTGATTCGGAGAAATATTTCGTGGCGCGAGATAGGCTGTTTGGGAACGCTAGGGAATGTTTCAATGAGTTTCGCGACGAAATTAGTGATTTTAAAACATTGAAACTGGTCCTTTTCAGAGAATTTGTTAGCAAGCCGCCCCCAAGCGTGGCCCTTTTCGAGTTTATGGCATTCCGGCAGCCACCAAATATGCCAGTGGAGAGGTTTATCGCAAGGGCTAATGCGAAAAGCAAAATGCTAGATTTCGGAAATGAATCTAAAGAAATAGTGGAAAGTCAGCGTAAACACATGTTAATGAACATGCTTCTTGCAAATTTGCGACCTGAAATCTTGAGGGGAGTAATTGTCAGAAATCCTAAAAATTTGGAAGAACTCAAAGATTATGCAGGTCGTGAAGAAATTGCCTGGAGGGCAGCACAATCCGCCGGTAATCCATTTTTAAATCAATCTGAACAAGATGGGGGCTTTATGCGACTCGGGGGCGACGTTGAATTTAATTGAGGAGGAATGTATACCATTGGAGTCAGACTGTCAACCATGCTCGTTGTGGATAAATACCGTTGCGAAAGAGGCTATAAAAATCCTTAAAAAAGTCCATCTTTACGTGACCATAAATGATAGAGTTATAAATTCGGATTTTTATGTAATTTCAAAAGATATTTCAAAAAATTTTAAAGTTATTTTGGGTTAGCCGTTCTTGGTTGAAAACGGATGTATCATCAATTATAAGAAAAAAACGGTAAAAATAAACAATGAAATGATTTCATGGGAAAATTCGGAGCAAACAGACGCTATGTTTAATATTGGAAATGGGAGTCAGGGCCAAATAGGTCATATATGCAGAAAAATCACCTTGCCCCCTTTTTCACAGTCTGTCGCAAAGGTTAACTTGAAAAATACATTAGGTTCGGAGGTTATAATGATAGAACCATATAATCAACAGGAAAAGAACTTCTTAATTGCCCGATCTATAAGTAAGGGAGCGCAAAAAGATGGAATTCCGGTCCTGATAATGAACCCAACAGATAAATTTATTCATATTAATAAACAAACAAAGTTGGTCAGATGCGAAGAAGTAGTTAAAGCTGAGAGTATAATGAATGACATGTATTTTGTGGAAAACGAGGAGCGGTTTGGGGAATGCGACGAGGCCGATTTAGAGTGGAGTAATATATTTAGGTTAGATCATTTGCAACCTGATATAAAAAATAAAATGATAGACTTTCTGAATAAAAATAAAGAGGTGTTTGCAAGCTCGGTACGGGACCTGCAGGGATGCGATGCTGTACTACACAAGATTCCACTTTCGGATGAAAATCCGGTAAAGAAGAAACCATACAGGGTCCCTTATAACTTAAGGGATGAAATGGATAGGCAGTTAAATATCTTGTTAGAGGCAGGAATTTTGGAACCATCCGAATCACCTTATGCCGCACCCGTTCTACTTGTAAGAAAAACCTCAGGGGAATTTAGATTGGTGGTCGATTTTCGCGGCCTCAACATGAAAGTGGTGCCCGATTCCTATCCCATACCAAATATTAATGAAGCAATTGATAAGTTAGAATACGGAAATTTTTTTACAACTTTAGATTTGACGAGTGGATTTTTTCAACAAATAGTGGTGCCCGAAGATAGACCGAAATTGGCAATTACAACACAGAAAGGGCTTTTCCAGTTTACTCGCACCCCTTTCGGTCTAAGGACAAGTGCGAATTCCTTTCAGAGACTTATGAGTGTTATACTTTCTGGTTTGGATCCCATGAATATCGGAGTTTACATTGATGATATCATAGTTAGCAGTAATTCAATTGAAAGTCATTTTCCGAAACTTCAGGCAGTATTTGACAGATTGAAAAAATATAAGTTAAAATTAAAGCCAAATAAATGCATTTTTCTGACTGAAACTGTTAAATACCTGGGTTTTAAAATTAGCAAAGGTAGAGTTTTTCCGGATCAAAAAAATATTGATATTATAAAGAATTTTCAAATTCCAAAGAATGGGAAAAAAGTGAGATCTTTCTTGGGATGTATAAACTATTATAGAAAATTTATACCAAATATTGCTAGGCGGTCAGTTAGTTTAACAAATTTAACGAAAGAGAAACAGGGGTTTAAATGGAATGAACAGGCGGAGGAGGAGTTTGAGGATTTAAAATTGGCTCTGATGAATGACACCTTTTTGTATCTGCCGGATATGAAGAAAGACTCACTTGTATACAGATGCAAGTAAGATTGCGATAGGTTGCGTCCTGGCGCAGTTGGATACAGAAGGATTTCCACAACCCGTGGCCTTTGGAAGTAGGAAATTGAATTCTGCGGAAACTCGATATTCGACGACTGAAAGAGAGGCCTTAGCCATTGTGTATTTTGCCAATTATTTTAAACAATATCTGCTGGGAAAACTATTTTATTTGCACACGGATCATGCGCCTCTGACTAGCTGCTTTAAGCTTAAGGATTCATTCTGCAGAATAGCCCGGTGGGTTTTATCGCTTTCCCAGTTCGAATTTGAAATAAAATATTTGCCAGGGAAAATTAACACGGTGGCGGATTTTTTGTCCAGAAATGTTTCTGAATATGAGACACAAAATAGGGAGGTTCAATTCAATGAATTGAGTGAGATGGGCCCGGTTAAGGCTGAAATTTCGGTTGAAAAATTGCGGGAGGAACAGGAAAAAGATAGAGCATGTATTAGGATAAAGAACAACCTGTTAAAAAATAGCCGGATAAATCCGGATAAACTGGAATTTTTCTTGAAGGATAAAATTTTGGTATGCAGAAACAGAAATTCCAAGGGGGAAAAAGATATTAGGTACGTTGTGCCACAGTCGTTGGTACGAAAAATATGTGAGATTTATCATGATAGTCCGCAAGCGTGTCATCCCGGGATTAAGAAAACTTCTAACAAAATCAAAAGTATGTTTTATTGGCCGAGAATGGGGGCTCAAATCATAAACTGGGTGAAGTCGTGTCAGAGTTGTATGGAACGAAGGGCACATCTGCCAGGGTGTTTGGCTCCATTGCAGAGAGCTCCTATTCCGGCAGGTCCATTCGAAAAAGTCGCTTTCGACATAGTAGGTCCCTTGCTTGTCACTGAAAGGGGTAATAGATATATCATTACCTTTACTGACTATTTTACAAGGTGGGTGGATGCTTTCCCTGTGTCTACGATAGGCAGTGATGTCATCGCGGATGTAGTGATGCAATTCATTAGTCGTTATGGGACACCAAAAAAATTTTTGTCAGACCGGGGGTTGAATTTGCTAAGCAATGCAATGAAGGAAGTATACCGGAGTTTGAATATAAAAAAATTAGATACCCTGGCGTGGAGACCACAGAGTAATGGGTGCGTGGAAAGATATCACAAAACGTTAGGTAATGCGCTTTCGCATATAGTAAATTCCGAACATGATGACTGGGATATAAAATTGCCCTTTGCTCTCCTGGCGTATAGAACGTCTGCACACGAGTCGACCGGTTTTGCACCAGCATGGTTGATGTATGGAAGAAATTTAAATCTGCCTCATGAGTTTCTGGAAAAGGCGACCCCCTTTTCTTATGCGGATAATATGCATTATGCTAATGAGCTACTGAAGAAATTGCATGAATCATACGCCACAGTGAGACACAATTTGGAAAATGCGGCTGAGACAAATGAAAACAGACGAGAAAGGAAAAGTAAAATACGGCAATTTAAAGTAGGGGATGAAATATTTTGGTATAATCCAGCTGTGAAGCCAGGGCGCTCAAAAAAATTGAGTAAACATAATGAAGGTCCTTTTCTAATTTCTGAAATTATCTCTTCAGTAGTGGTAAAAATTAGGCACGCAAAGAAATCAAATTACGTCAGGGTGGTACATATAGAGAATATTGCTTTGGCCACTCCCAGAATTCCCTTAGTTGACCCGGATACTGCTACCACAGATATGGGTCAAACAAGAACACAACAAGGTTGTCAAACACAACAAGAAAATACAAAAGAGGAGGGAAATTCAACTGAGAGTTTGCCTCTTGATGTTCAAATGATGCCTGGTCTCTTAGGTCGTTTTGTCCCACATGTTGTGCATCCTTATAATTTGCGGCCTAGAGTGAATGGAAGAGTTGTTCAATAAAAATATACTTGTGTATATTTTTTTAAGGGGGAGGGCATTTGTACTGCCCAAAAGCGTAGTGGCAACAGTTGGAAATGACGCAATGGATATAAGGCAGTACGAAAGAGCTAAAGTTTCCTTTTTTTACGCATATCATCTCGCCTTGCGTGCGTGGCTGAAACAGCCTCTCGAGTTTCGTTAAAATGGTGAATGTGGGGATGGCCCTTTGCAAGGTTAAGTGCAGATAAATGTTCCTCGCTAAGATGTGAAGTCTCGGCATCACATAAGTGAACCAAGAATCTATCAGAGTCTTCTGCCAGACTAAATTCATCGCTGTGTCGGAAGTGGAGGCCCCATGGACCAGACCTGGGAGCTAGTGAACGCATCGGATGGTTAGAAATTATAAGTCTTGTGGCCCGTGAAAATGAATAGCAGGAATTGGAGTTCGGAGCTACCGGCAGCGGGCGAATCCTCAAATCATTCAGCCTACGCTAGATCTTTGAAGCAAGGTCGAATTGGTGCCTTTTGTACAGCGTGTGAGATTTTTAGTGTTTGATGCCTCGTCGTAGAATTCAACCCCTGTGAAGTAATGTTTTAATGTATTACATGAGAACTTTTTAATCTGTGCAAATTGTGGTATTATGTTGTTACAGGCTAATGTTATTTTAATGTGTGTAAAATGCAAATTTCATATTAGTTAATTTTAAGCAGAGAGTTATTTGGGCTTGGTGCTTTTGTAAATATGTATAGGCGGAAACTCTGGCCGTGTAATAACTAATGTATTTTAACTTTTATTGGGGGTTAATTTTAGAGTTAGTATTTGATCAAGGAGTAGTTTTAAATTCTTTTAAAAGCACTATTCTTGCAATTGTATTTGTGTTATAATGCTGCATCTTAACCATGCCACATAGTAAGAATAAAGCTGTTTCTTTCTTTAAAGAATTGTAATTAATGTGATCTTGGGTATGTGTTTTGGTGTTTCGCGTACTGTACGTTTCGTCAGTACATAACTTAAAATTCTTTTATTAATATTTCTTAATAAAAAAACTTTCATTATTAGTCTAAAGCTCAAGGATTTAAATTTTTATCTGTTGCAGTTTCGATTTGTTATCGAATAAAATACTTGCAATTGATTTTTCAAATTTCCTTTTTAATTCTGCTTTTCCGACTAGCAAATTTTTCTAACGTAAAAATATGTTTTTCGTGTTTCCTCATGTTATCTCAAAAAAATAAATGAATAAATAAATGAAAATTAAATAATTAAATAAATAAAATAAAATAATAATAAATTAAAAAAAAACTTAAATTCAATAGTCGGCAATCAGGGACGGGGATTTTTAAATTTAAACTTTTAAAAATCATTTTCAAGTTAAATTTATTAGCTAGAAATGCTTAAAACTTAAACGTGCTGTATTTTAACCCAATGAAATATAGTCTTTCTCTCGTTACATAAGTTACCTACAACCGTAATCAAAATAAAGGAAAGAGATATAAATTGCGTCTATACTTGATTTCGCGGAGATGAATTGATGCGCAAAATGGGAATAAAATAAAATATCAAAATGTCCCCCCGTGCTTATATCTAACAAAATCAATTATTTCTGCATAATACCACAACAAGCAACCTTTTAGCAGATCGAGAGTTCTGAAAAATACCACAAATGTCTGGAATCGCATTTCAGAATATCTCCTCCTCCTGATTTATACTCCAAATAGGAATTCTCTTAGGAATAAAGAAATTATTCTCCTTCGCATAGATTCATGCATCGCTCACAAATGTTTTCGTCATCATTTGATTTATCAGGTCACCTATCCGAATCGCAAATTCCACAAGAATTGAATTCAGATTCGATTCGTTGCCAAATGCATTTAAATAAACAGTGACGGAATGATGTATTTCCTTATTTGTATTTGAAATAACATTGAACTTGTTAATCTGAGTAGGTAACTGCTAAAATAAAAAATATTTTATTTCAACAACTATCTGAATTTCGATTGGGTCAAGAGAACTTATTAAAAAAATTGAAAATTGAGAATACAATGTCTTTTCAGGAACTTTGTCAAACTGTAAAATCTCTATTCATATTCGAAGAAAACCGATAACCGAGATCGACCGATGGATCTCGAACCCGTTTTTCTGTCGATCGCAGTAACCTTCTGTACCATGTTTTTTGTCAAAGAACAAGAAATTCCGCCCAGAACTAAACGAGTCTACTTTCCCATATATCAATATCGACTTTCTAGTATCTGAATCATTCCCAAAAAATCATTAAAAAAAGAACAAATGTACATTCAAAAAAATAAAAAAAAATCAAAAACAACAAAATATCAACTTAAAGAAATAATTTTCATTATTAAAAAAAAAATAGTCTGCGCTTATCTATATATCTATTTGTTTAAATGGCTTCTTCTGTATGTAAGTATCTCCGGGGTAATCTTCATACCTACTGGGCCGATTTTAACTATTTTTTCACCATAGCTTCATTCTCAGGAAGAAACATAGGCTTTAATTTATTTCTAAAAAAACTTGGTTTAAAAAAGTTATTATGGAAAACAGTAAATTTCATGCAATTTCCCCATTAAATGTTTAAATGAAAAAACCATTGAGAAGGAATACTAATGGAGGGAGCCATAGCAAATGTTTGTGAAATAAGCTTGGGATCCAATGTTTCCCAGGTCAGGTGACTTGTTTGGCTGGGAAGTTGTCGCGTTTTGGCACGCAATCGCTCTTTTGGTATTAAATATTTTTCAGAGGACGCGACGGCGGCTTATTATGAAGTCGGGGCTACAAATCAGAGCAACTCTGACTCCAACTCCTTTACCGCATAATAATAAATAAATAAATAACGGATACAAATACAGGCCTATCATTCAAACTCCCTCTTCCCACTTCTTTCCGGATTTTAAAATATAATGCAATTGTATTTTTCATGTAATTTGATGTTTATTCCCTGAAATGATGGCATGTACAAATAGTTTAAAGTGTTCTGTTAATTACTGGAAATTTATGGATTCATATGTATTGTAATCAATGTTTTGAAATGATTTTATATGCAGGCATGCTAGTATTGAAATTGAAGCATAAAAATAGCAAATCTTTATTCTTGCGCATCTGCTGTTCACAGGAGCTTGGCGAGAAAACACTCGCCAACAAAGCAAATGTACACAAAATGCTTAAGAGCCGTTAAAATAATTACTAGTTAAGTAAAAAGTGTTTTTATGGAACTAAAATGTTATTTACACTCAAGATATACAATGTTTTATAACTTTTATAGGCAAAATAAGTACAAAATTAAAAAAAATTATAGGCAACTGTGGAATATGTACTCGTTGAATGCATATAAATGTTATTTTGTCTTTATTTAAAAGTAAAAAAACATTCGTACATACTAGGGAAAAGTTACTGGACCTCCTGGTGTGGCATTTTCCTCACAGTTTACAATGCTAGAATACTGCACTATCACTATAAATCTAATTTTTCCTTTCTACAGTTAAAGGTTGTTATCATGCATGGCTTCAGCTAATGAAAACTTCTTCAGCGGTTACGGTCAACTCAAAATTGCTCCCCAAGTCACATGGTACTGTTGCCGTATCGGGATAGTAGGGTTGCACTCTCTCCATCTATTCCTTCTCAATAGAAAAAACCCATTGTTACAAAAATTCGTTGCCTTACAACATCAATATTAATAGTAATCATAATGAGAATTTTGAACCAAGGCTTCTCTGGAGCAAGAATGAAATTTGTTCACTACTAGCAAGGTACCCGGCGCTGCCAGGGCATTTGTTCTTTCTTCTATATCTAATATATAGAAGAAAGTATTGGATTCGTGCAAATTTTCGAATTTCGAATTTTGACGGATTCGAACGTTTTGAGGTGTGCTGAGTCCATTTCGACTATTTTTGGAAAATGTCTGTCTGTCTGTGTGTATGTGTGTGTGTGTGTGTATGTGTTTCACGTCTGTGTGTGTCCAGTTTTTTTGTGGCCGCTCTACAACAAAAACTACCGCATGAAAACGAACGAAATTTGGTTCACATATGCGCCCCTATGTGAACTTGTGCCCATTGGTTTTTGGCGTGAATTCCTCCAAGGGGGGTGGAGCAATGGGACGTTTTTTGAGTTACGCGTGCTTGCTATTCCTCAAGAAGTAACAGGCGGAATCAAACAAAATTTGGTCTATATGTTGCCATTAACAGGAACAGGTGCTGATTCAATTTTGGTGTCAATAACTCAAACGGAGGTTGAGCTATAGAACGTTTTTTGTCGTCAATTGTGACTGCTGTATCTCAAGAATTAATGAACGGAGTGAAAGAAAAATTTATCGGCAAGTAGCCCTTAGTGGGTATAAGAGCTGATTTTATTTTGGTGTCAACAGCTAAAAAGGGGGTAGCGCAATCGCCCGTTCTTTTTTTCCATTGTGAGTGCCCTATCTCAAGAAGTAATGCTACGTTCTGGTTGAAATTTGGAATATATGTGAATCCATATGTAAACAGGCTTTGGTTCAATTTTGACGCCAATCGCTCCAAGAGGTGTTGGTTTTTTTTTTTTTTTTGAATAAAAATAGCTTTATTAATGCAACAATAAGAAAGATAAATCGTAATATATTGTCGATGATTTAAACTCTTTAACTATTGCCATCTTGTATTTGTTAACAAATAAATGTTTGTAATTATTTTAAGCAAGGCTTTAAAAATAATTTTCAATTTTCATTCTTTGCTTTGCTTTTGAGATAAATTGGGAATTGGGATAATCGTCAAGTTTTTGCATGTGTAATTTTGTTTTTGCTGGGTATATTGCTTCCTCGTCAAGCATGGGGAGAGATCAGAAAAAAAATATAGAAGAAAGTTTCGTGATGGCCACAACATACTAGTTGTTGTTGTCGTGTGCCAGCTAGTCTGGCAATTTGGGGTGTGCTGCTTCACTTTTCCAACTGTACCGTAATTTGGTGAGAAGTCCGTCTTCTACAGTACACACATGCTATAAGGACCCGTTTATAGGGTAAGCAATCATTCACAGCATAACAACACATTCACACAAAAGAGGACAAGGACAGGAGAGAGAAAGTACGTATATGCCCATATATGCCCAAACCCGGACCTTCCTTTCGCAGTCAGACTTTTCTGATCACTAGACAAGGCAGGCAGCGCCAGGGCATTTAACTCAATAAAAAATATGATTTGTTTTTCTGTAGCAAATGCTACTTTTTGGACACTACGGGGAGCATAGGAGATTTTTTTTTTAAATCTTTGTTTTCGTTAGGGAATGGGCGGTTAGGTTAAAACAAATAGAGATGGATTAGAAAACTTTGAGATAGATCGTATAAGTAGATAGAAGCCGCTGCAGGCGACCCTCTTGGCGTAAAAAGGTGAATGACAAGTAAGCCCAACAGCCGCCGTAGATGGTTACCTGCATAGAAAGGGTGATGGCGTAAAAAGGCAAAACAGCTGGTCGCCGCAGGTGGCTAGTTAAAATATAAAGGGCTTTGAACTTCGCCGCCAAAAGATGAATAAATTAATATAAACTTAAGAGTGAAAATAAAAAGAAATCATATCAACAACAATTATTTCACAGTAAAGATCATAGCTACTGAGGCGGAGTCAATCTCATTTTGGGGTTCAGGAGTCAGAGTCGTGAGTCAAAGGTTTTTAATTCAAGGACTCGGAGTCGTTCGCTTTCTCTCAAAGTTCGTAACTCTGCCAATGTTTGCGGAGTCGGAGTCATTTTAGGATAAAAGAGTCAGAGTCGGAGACTTCAAAATTCCAAGAGTTGGAATCAGTCATTTTCCCTCCGTATCTTAATTTTTGCCAAAGCTACGGAACCAGAGTAGGAGTAGGGGAGTCGGTGTCCGACTAATTTTCGGGTACAGGAGTCGAATTCAGAAGTCCTAAAATTTTAGGAGTCGGGAGTTGGTCATCAAGAGCTATTTCCAACAAAAATTTCGTTCGAAACCTTTAAGTTCGGGATCTAGATTCACTTTTAGTTTTTCCATAGGCACTAATGTTAAGGAATTTGAAAGGTTCAAAACTGGACGAAAAATTGTTTAAATCAAAAGATAATTTCTATGCATGTTCTTCATCAAAAGTTTTTTCTAACAAAGTTTGTCTGAAGCAAATTTGCCTTTATATAAGTATGGGATTTATATTTGCCTTGAATTTCCCTGTAGGCGCTAGGCGCTAATGATACGTTTTTTTTTTTTTTTTTTTGAACTATTCAAAATCAAACGAACAATTGTTTGAATCTAAAAGTGAAATATGGGAATGAAAGGTCTTTGGCGAGATGTTTCGAACAAAAAACAGTTTGCTCGAATCGGACTATACAGACATATTCCGTATCTCATTAAAATAACATTCAATTTTTACTTTTTCGATATTTATTTTTTCATTATATTTATTTTTGATTTTGTTTCTAACGATATTTTAAAGATGCATTAAGCGTTCTTTCATGCATTATTTCTTCTTTTTCTGACCTTTACTAATAAAGTATACTAAAAATGAAAAGTTATTTCCGGGGCATTTCAATATTAGGCTAAACTTCTTCAGCAAAAGTGATTTCAATATTTTCCAAAACTTTCTATAATCTCTAGAACCGCCGCAATTTTTAATTTTCAAGGAAAAAGATCTTTTTGCCTTTTATTCCTGAAAAAGGTTCACAAAAGTTACTACGGATTTTCTGAAAACACTCGGTATGAATGTTTTGCACATTTTAAAATTAGGTGACATTGTTTCGAACGAGATTTGTAAGCAGTGGCTCAGCGAGGAGAGGGACCTATGTGATAGTAACCCAGTACTTTACCTCTAAGCCAAAAAGACTTCAAGGCTCGGGGACAAAGTAAGGTCATGTGCTCTCTGACGTACGCTACACGTCTATCTTTTAATACCTAAACGGTGTGCTTACTCAGAGTTTAAACATAATGTTGTTTATTTTTATCAGTAACAACATAAGAAAAGTCACATGACTACGGAATTAGAAAGATAACTCTTTTTTCTTAATGGGCCGAGGTAGTCCGATAGGTGAGGCCGGGGTTGGAGGGTCGTGAGTTCAATACCGGTCAAGCGAAGACCCTCTGTATACGATAATGGTGACTGGAGATTAAATCTGTCGTAGTCCAAGCTCCCATTCCAAATCAATACCTACGTAGGTGCTGAACCAGGAGTTGTTCGGCTCCTGGTTTGGATCAAAACTATTGAAATGTGGATAGATGGTATTCCCGTCTTTCGTGTGCTGACCGATAAATCAGCCACACGTGCCCCGCAAACGTAAACTGTACATGTCCCCCGGAAAATAGGTCGCAAAAGTGGCTTTTTCGAACCAACAACCTTTACTTAAAATAAATAATTCTACTATTTTTACGGATATCTTTTCACCCATCAGAATATAGCATCTTCTGCACTGAAAGAGTCTTCCCTATAACCCCGAAACATGGGTCTGGATTTCCCGTCGCCTTGATATTTATGCAACATTTCCTTTTAAAACGAATGATGCCTTTTAATGATAAAATTTAACATAAACATTCATTTTTAAGTGGAAGAATTAAAACCACCTTCAGGATAATTGCATTTTTCTAATTTCCGAGTGATAGCATTTTGTTTCACTTCTTGTTCACTAGAAGAAGTAATTGCAAAATCTTTATTTCCCCTCCCCCTATCCAGACGCTGAAGCAAGTGGTGGTGTCGTAAAAGAATAATCGCTCGAATGTAATAAAAAACAAAATCAAACGTAGGTAATGAACAAATAAAAAAATGCACAAAACAAAACTGCTTTTTCCTCAGAAACTTATATTTCACTGTTGACACCAAACGACGGAAAAGACAACTAAACATTAAACGTAAAATAAACGCTGGTATTTTAAAGAGAGGCACACTCTCTAAACTATTTATTCGGAAAGGAAAATCTTTATAATAAGGGGAAGAGGAAGAGGGAGGGGGGTGGAGAAAAAGTCCATAGAATTAAAAAGCAAAAATCAGAAATTCGTAACAGTTTATATACGTGGAATAACTGTTACGAACGCCCATCCCCCGCCTGTAAGGTAAATTTTGGCTGCGTTAGTGGCAAGAAATATTATTTTAAAAAAGGCAAATTTTTTAGCGAGAAAAGACTTTTTCGAAAAGATTTTAATTATTTATAATTTGGGGAAAATTTACAAAATTATAAAAAGTATTACAAACATCAGTATTATTAGAAAATAAATATTTTCGAAAAATAGTAACACATAAAACTTAAACCGTCGTCGTGTTCTCGGTTAATATTGAATAAAATAGGATTTCTTATACATAGATTTTATATTCGTGCTTTTATTCTTGATTTTTTATGCCATCAAAGGTCGATAGATATTATGACATTGTTTTATCTGCAAAATATTGACCTATTAAAATTACTATTTTTGCTTGCAATTGTATAGAAGAAAACTTAAATAGTCACAAAATTTAAATTTTATGTTTGGCAATTGTTGTCAAGAAACATTTTTGCAAGAATAGTTACATGAGGTTAGAAAAAATGCTTGCATCAAAAATTTTACAAAATAAAAAAGAAGTAAACAATAGTTTATTTACACCTTCGCGTATCCGACAATCTTTATAACCCAATGTCTGCAGAGAAAATAAAATAAATTAACTAAAACTGAATGAATAAATAAATAAATAAACGTTCAACTGGTAAAAAAAAAAAAAAAAAGAAAAAAAAGTTGCAATACAAGATTTTCTTAAATCATCATGGGACTTCATTTTCTTAAGCTTATTTTTTCTGTTTTTTTTTCTTTTTTAAATATTTATTAGATTTGTGATGAAAAAGCTGTAACAGTTTGAGCATTAACAGTTTTTCTGTTAACATTTCCCTACAACCTTTAACCAAAATCAGCATAGAGTGGACGATACATTTATTTACATTTCAATGCATCTTGTCTAGTGTACTTTTTATCTCTAACATAAAGCAATCAACTATTTTCACGAGCCACAGACGTATGAAAGAAAGTATTTTCTGTTCTGTCATCTTCTGAGATGTAATATTGCAAAAAATAAACATTGTGAAACTTTTACTTAACAAAATCTGATTAACCAAAAAAAAAAAAAGAAAAAAAAAACGTAATATCAGTTGCTATAAATCACCTAATTAGTCTGAACACAAATTACTCCCCCCTCCTTCTTCTTAAGATAAGGGACTGTGGGGTAAAGTGAAATAGTGAGGCAAAGCGAAACTGTGAAAAGTTCACGCAGTTTACTGCGGAATCTATCTAGAAATATTGTAACTATGTTAAAGTCAAAAAATAAAGTGCTACAACGATCAAGGTATATAGTTAAACTAGTCACTTTCAAAATTTGATACATGTATTGTAATATTTGGTGATTAATTAAAAATAATGTTTTTTATTAGGAAAAAAAATGCGAGTAACATTTCAAATGCTAATTGATATTTACTGATGACCAGAGCGATATGTAATTAATATTAGGCATGTTTTGTTTTTAAATGTTTAATACAATTCACCAATTCCGCGGATCAAACTGAAATATTTGAAACCATTTCCTTTATCTATTCAAATAACTCAGGTATTCCTCCATCAAAGTAGCAACTTATATGCCTTTATTTATTAAATTCACTTATTTATCAGTTTGTTGCATCATTGTTATTCATTCATTCGTCGTTTATTTTTTCATTCTTTTCACGAAAATATTTTTAATTACATAAAAAAACCATTACAATAGATAGAAAAATATTTTAATTTTCATTTCTCCCAAAAGATGAGGCAAAGTGAAAAATGTTCACCTTTTTGAAAGAAGAGGAATGTGGGAAAAAGTGAAATAGTGGGGCAAAGTAAAATGGTGACATATTTAATGTTTTAAGCGCCACCTATCTGGTAATATTTAAACTATGTAGGTACACATGTAGTCTATTTCAATCAGGAAAAAGTTATCTCGGAAGATCAAAGCATATGATAATGCAAGCAGTTTTCAAAAATGGATACTCAAATGGTAGTATTTTGTCGTAAGTCAAAAAGTACTTTTGACTGATTATATGATAAAGTTCTTGGTATTAACATTTTAAGTTTTAATTAGGACCTACTAATATTCGGTGCATTATTTATTTAATATTAAGTTTATTTGTGTATTAAATATTTTGTTAGTCAAGTGCATTCGGGGCAAAGTGGATGGGGCAAAATGAAATAGTTCACTTCGCTTATTTAATTATTTATTCATTCAATCATTTACTAAATCACTTACGTAGTCCTTTATTATTTAATTAAATTTCATTCCTTCATTTCATAATTCACTTATTTTCTTATTAATTCACACACACTATTTTATTCATTTATTTATTTTCATTATTAACTAATTAATGATTATTGTTTCGTTGTCTTTTAATTTATTCATCCTTCCTTTTATTATTTTATCATTTAATCAAAAGTATTTTTTACAATAAAATATTTCAATAGAAAAATATTTTATTCATTACTTTGCCCCATGAAAAAAGTGAAGTGAAAAATTTCTACCCTTTTTGAAGGCACAAATCTACTGCCAAAAATTAAAAATAATCTTTCAATGCAAGTTTTATTACAAAATGCATTGTTCGTTCTTTATGTACTGCAATTTTTAAAACAAACTTCCATTTTTTTTTTATTTTGAAAATACTATGGCATCTTAACTTTGCCCGACACTCCCCTGAAAATTGACTGCCAGAAAATGAGAAAATAACATTTAAATGCAAGTTTGATTTAAAATACATTGTTCTTTCTTTATAAACTGTAGTTTTCCCAAGCGAACCGTTTGAACAAATGATTCATTAAGATAAATAAGATAAATAAATAACTTTGTGCTGAATAGTAAAGTAAGAAATAACATCGTAAAAAAGCACAGATTGCAGATTACTGCATACACGTGTTTCGGCGTAACAAGGAACGCCTTTTTCAGTGCAAAAAGTAATGAGACATCCGACAAAAGGTCATTAGAAACTATTTTAAAACGAGCTGAGGGCTTCCTTTTACTCCACTTTAATGTCATTTCCCTATTATTGGCAATTTTAATGTGATTCAATTGTTTACTCTCTAAATATAACCAACAGTGGACAAATTGAAACCAAATTAAAAAAAAAAAAAATCGCCGAATTTGTCGCCAAATTGGTGACAAAACTTGGCGACCAAATGACAGGCGATATATCGCCAAGTGTCCGACAAATTATAACACAACTTGAGTTTACATCGAAATTAACAATGATTTCCCCCCCAAAAAGGGGCAAAAGACCCCCTTAGGAATATCCGAATGCAACCAAAAGAGAAGGTTCACAACTAGACCTCACTGAGAGTCTACGTGACAAATTTTAACTTCCTAGAACATACCGTTTTTGAGTTATGCGAGATACATACACACATACATACGGACGTCACGAGAAAATTCGTTGTAATTAACTCGGGGGTCGTCAAAATGGATATTTCGGGTGTCTGCACGTTCCTAGGCATATATCCACGTGTGATCGGGTCGAAAAAAAACTCAACATTCATTCGGGGGTGAGAAAAATGGAAATTAAGGCTGATTTTTGAGTGAAAATATTTTCGCGAATACAATACTTCCTTTTCGTAAAAGGAAGTAAAAATTGAACCATTTTAAAAAAATGTAAGATATTTCAACTTTTTCACTTTCCCACACATTCCCCTATACATCGCTTCTACCATAATCAGTTCTGTTTTCTCATCCACCAGTCCTCACATGGCAGTGATGAGGCAAAGAAATCCGAAGAATTGGGAGTCCATCTGAAGAATAGCCATTATCCCCTTGGGGTTGTCTTGATGCTGGGCCCCGGGGGAATCCCACTGATGCTGTGTAATCTGAGTAAATGTGGCATGTGAGTGTCCTGAGGGAGCAGGACAGAATTTTTATTTTGATTCTGGGAGGAATTGTTTACTTGATTTCTACAAGAACAGAAATAAAAAAAAAATCTAGTTTCATTGTAACGATACGTAAATAAACAATAAGTGAGGGGAAAAAAAGGTTCCGAGAAATTTAAGCTTTTTTAATCAAGGATTATAGCCAGGTTTTGACTTTTTTTGAGTTGAGATTGTTTATGCGAGTGCTTACAAAGTCTGATCAGCAACCTTTAGTGTGACAGATGTGATTGTTGATTGTTGAGTGTGATTGTTTTTCAAACGTTGTCAAAAACAATAAAAAATAACAGAATTTTTTATAAAAAAAAATAAGCACTTTTCATAATGCACTCAAAAGGACAAAATAACTTTTCTGGGTCAGAAAGATCCGTTCAAGTATTCCTATAGTTTTCAATGATTCTAAGAAAATGACACTACGAATGAAGAAAAGTGCGGCTCAAATCATGCAGAGAGTTCCTTATCATTATCTAGCTTTCAATCATAAATTTGAGTGCTGAAACATATATATTTTTCTTAATGGGAAAATTTGGTTTGAAATGACTCCAGCGGCACTTTTCTTCATTTGTAGTGTCATTCTCTTGGAGTCATTGAAAACTACAGGAATACTTGAACTGATTTTTCTGACCCAGAAAAATTATTTTGTCCTTTTGAGAGCACTCTGAAAAGTGCTTAGTATTTTTTAAAAAAATACTGATCTGTTATTTTATTCTTTTTAGTGTAAATGTATTTCAGAAATAGAATAATGTTACCATCACGAAGCTTCACCTTATTTTTTCATTTAAATGTTCCGTACTAAAAGAAAGAAAAACCTATATACGTGCCTAAAACGTTAATCAATTGGCACTAAAAACTAATCCATGTTCTCCTCTAAGATTTATTTGTGTGCTAATTCGTTTAACTATTAAAGGTTTCCCAAACTAATTTATGTTTCACAACATACAAGTTACTAGAGATAAAGATCCTAATATGTCTCTTTACTTAGCCCTAGAGCCGCTATATAGATAGCCCGACGCATCAGCTTAAGTTTAGCCATTTTGGATCGGATTTTTCATTGTTGCGTTGCTAGGGTTACCACAGCAAAGTTTCGGATTTTGACAAATTCAAGGAAAGTAATATTTTGTTTAATAAACAATTCACACGCCGTTAATAATCGCTCACAATGAACAATCACCAAGCGCAATAACTCGCCAGAAAAGACAACCACTCAAACACGCGCTCCGATCCAAAATGGCTGATCTTAAGCAGATGATCCGACTCGTATCTATAGGGGCCTTACTTAGCCCCGTTATCGATCATTGGCGTAGGTGAGGATAAAAATCCTATGAGAGCAATGGTATTGTCCGTTTTTCAGCAGTTGAGACTTGGCCACGCCCCCAACACGTGGTATCGGAAGATTCTATATGCGTCTTTTGGGGATGAGGCTTCAGACCAACACTGAGAAAGATTGCCAGTTGGCCATCGTTATCGCAATAGAAGAAGACGAGTGTTCTATAATTTTCTAAGAAATCACCTCCCACCTTCTCTCTCGAAGAAAAAATGTGCTGCATTTGTTAAGATTTGCAGAGTATTTCTATAAGTTTCGGGTTAATTTATCATTGATTTTGCAAAGGAAATCCTAAACTTTCTGTTTTTAACACTAACTGAACATTTTCTGCAAACACGGTGAACAGTTACAGGTGAAATTGGAACGAAAATGTTTCATTCTATTATGCTGAAACTTTCACAGAACTCAAATGTGGGTTTTAACGCATTTTCTAATTATAAATCTCTAATCGCATTTTGTTAACTTTGCTGGTCAACAATTTCTCACCTTATTTTCGATCCAATTTTCTTCTTTAAAGCGTTTTTTTTTTTAAGTATTACACAGTAGTGTGGGATAAATGAACTACTTTTGCAATATTTCGAACTGTTTTACTTCGCATATAATGAAGAATTAATACATTTTCGAATTGCGTTTTTTGTTACTTTGCAAATTCGACCCATTTTGAAAATAATACGTAGAATTTGTGAAGTAAACAAACAAAAATTAATACCAAACAATCTTTTAACCACTGCATTGAAATAATAATAAAAAAAAAAAAAAGAAAACGACAGACGACAACTTTAATTTCGAATTTTTCTGAAAATATTTCTATGTCACCTCGTTTTTGGCCCATTTCAAACAGTCAATATTTTGTAAAAAATGTTGAGTTGATGTAATATAGAGACAGTATGAAAAAGTTTTGAAGTACTATTTCAATTTCTAGGCACTTCATTTTTAACCACACACATTTAAAGCGTACGAATAATTTTGGAAGCCACAGTAGGTAAGTTGCACTCGATGTGTGACACATTTCAATACTTTAGTACTATTTTTTTTTTCAATATAACTTTCATTCTTCAGAAATGAAAAAGGGAACAAAACAAAAGTTAAAGCTTTTCACATGCCAATATGGTTATTTACAGAATAATTGAATAAGTGCCTGAAACAATGTTACAACGTTTTATGTTACTGTTTTGACCTATTTATTTTTGTAAATACGAAAAAATTTATATGCTTTTTTTTTAAGTTTTTGCGATTACTCTAAAAGTAATTCAGTTCTTCCAGTACTTTTACGGAACAGTGTTACGTGTAGGGATCATAAAATAGGGAAAAGTTTGTTGCCCGTATTCTAATACAGCTCTGAACAAGGACGGATATAAGGGAGGGGTGATGGGGGCGATCGCCCCTTCCTTGAGTCGAGATGCAGAACTCTTCCACGGCATATTTTTGATACTGAAGTTGAAAATTGTTTTAGCCTATCTTCAATAGTTTTACGAAGCTCTTTGCGGTCTGAAAAATGAAATTGTTGCACATATCTTAACACTTTAGAGATAGGGATCCGAACTTTATATAGGAAGTATTTCAAAGTTCCAAAAACTAAATTTTAGACGATTTTAGTGATATTAAATAGGGTTATAGGGTTCAAGGGCTCTTCTCAGGAAAGTTTCGAAAACTGAAGTCCCCTCCCCCCGCCCCCCCCCCCAAAAAGAGAAACTATTATGGGACACCTTTGATGGCGTTAAGGTAAGGGATGTGGTTTGTACACTCCTCTGCAATTTTGTAGAAAAAAAGTCCCCCCCTCCCAAAATAACTGAAATGAGACGATCTTTCATGGTGTTTGGAAGGGGGGGGGGGGAGCGGAGGTTTGCGAATTTATAAAAGGGAAAAAGTGTGGAATCAATCGCCCCTCCTTGAAAAGTCTCTGGATCCGTCCTTGACTCTGAATGTAAAAGGCGTAATTTTTAGCAAGAAACGTTGCTATAGTCAAGCTATTCAGTTGTTCAACGTATCGCACATTGCTCCCCCCCCCCGCACCATTTAGGTGAGCTAACTTTGCGATTTTTGTGTCAAGAAAGAGCATTAAAGTTAGAATTTAAATCAGTAGCCGGTGCGGTTTCTCAAATTTTGAATTGTGTCACTTTCCTTGCCGGGGTGAAATGTGATTATTTGTTAAAAAACATACATGATCTTAAAAATATTGTGACTAGCGCTATCCAGGGGGAGGGGGAGAGCCGGTCTTTTCCCTTAAAACAATTGATAGTGCGATATTGGTGACTTAGAGCAAATCTAAGGAGCCGTTCACAAATGATGTTACGCTTGAAAGGGGTAGGGAGGGAGGGTTCGGGTTCATGAACTTCTGATAGTTAGTCTCAAGGGGGAAGGAGGGGATTACAAGAAATGTGACTTCACACATTTTGGTTCAAATAAAAGATTTCGTTATAGCAATATGTTCATCGAACATTGCGTGAGATGTGACGAGGGGAGAGGGTAAGGTGAAGTGTGACGTCCTTTATGGACAATCCGTGTTAAGCTACTGTTGTACTGAAATGTTATAACTAACTTCGTTTCTGCTCCCCCATAGAAACGAATTTTATTACCCCCCCCCCCCCCGCACTGGCAAATACTCGCCCTGGGGGTACTCGTCATCTCTTAAGACGGCCCAACCGATGAACCTATAATTTTAAAACAGTATTCCAACCAAAGTCACTTTTTATAAAGCACCGAAAATTATTACATATTTCTAAACATTAACACTCATGCAATACATAGAGAAATAATCTTGATTTTAATAGTCAATTGCATTAATATATTTCAGATTGATTTTTTTTTTCTCATTTACTTTTATTTCTCACATGTAAATCCTTTCTGGAACAACTGGCCAGTCCCTGCCTTTGGTTCAACCAAGTTTTTTTTTTTTTTGGGGGGGGGGGGGGCAACTTTTGTTTGAATAATGTTTTCAGCATTTTTTAAAAATAACTGCTACTGCAGATCTACTGATTGTATATCCACTCCATATGATCTGAAATTTTGTACAATCCATACATAAGAATAAAAGACCGAGCTTCTGAGTCATCTCCCCCCCCCTCAAGAAAAGAGAGAAGGAGACGGAGAGAGATATACTAAGTCTTCAAAAAGAACGCAACCTTTAAGCATTTCAAAGCCACAGTCTGTGTGGCAATGAAATATTTCTGCCCACGCCCCTTTTTCTTTATCAGCGCACTTGCAATTTCGAATATAGGAAGAAAGTGTTTAAAAGGATATCGTTCAAAATTCAGAAACCCTATCGTTGTTATGTATATTTCATTTGGGAAACAAAATATTTTTTTTTTTTTTTTTGTAAATACAGTATTTATGGTTCTGAAATTTTCAGTTTAAAAGGTAAAGATTCCCCTAGACGACAATTACGCAAAGCTAGAAACGAAAGGAAAGAACACAAAGACATTTTCGCAAATTTAAAAGTCCGCCAAAGTTAGGGTTGTCTCAATTGCAAGCGGTAGCGATCACCCCCGCGCTAAAATTGGCTCTGCTTTCGGGAAGTCGTGCCGAAGTGTCTTCTCCTCATGAATGCACAATAGTTTCATCTTTGCTTCAGTGAAACCTTGGTTCAAAATTTTCATTATGATTACTATTAACATTACTGTTGCAAGGCAACAAAATTTGTAACTGTGGGTTTTATATTTAAACATTTAATGGGGAAATTACATGAAATTTACGGTTTTCCATCCTAACCGAAATAATAGTTTCATTTTAGAATTTTAATTTTTCAACGTTAAGTTGTACCTTCAGATTAAGCAAATCATTTAGTGAAATCCTGAAGTCTCTAAGTGGTCTAGTTGCTGAGATATAAGCAAAAGAAGGCCTCAGATTTTTGCGTGACAATCAGGCCAAGTGTAATAAAAGTGTTTAACAATACTAATTATGCCACGGAAATATAAGTTCGTTGCTTGAGGCACCTGGGGCCCTGCCCCTTATCCTCTGTTGTGGTAAGTTGATAGTTCCCCGGTTGGGGCCATGGCTTTATTTTGGCGCAGAAGATGGCTGCGTGGATGTACGAGAGATGTGGCTTCCTCTAACGGGAGTACCATAATGGTTAGCCGAAGGCTCTTCAAAGTAAATTTCAACTAAAGTTCTTCTTTATTTAAATAAGTTTAAGTATTTTTTTTTTCGCTTCCTACATATTTTTTTAAAGTTTTATACTTTTTTTCCCCGTGGGGGATTTCTAGGCTATTTGAATGAATAAAAATAAAATAAAATTAAGACAATGATAAAATGTTGATAAGAAATTTAAAAAGAAAATAGTGAAAAGAAAATAGATAGGATCATGCACTTAACGTTAAATCCCGGTTATCACAAATTTGCCATTTCAACTGCGCTTGCGCGCGGACTTAGATTTTTGGACTTTCTGTTTTAAGATTGTGTTGCTTGTTTATATTTAAGCTGAGCGAGAGTCCTACCAAATTAATGAATGCGATTAGAATATTTTCACAGCGACTTCGTGATATATTATATGAAACTACGGATATGAATAATTGATAATCTTAAGAGAAAAATGACACTTCAATATTTATTAGTTTGGAAATATTTATTTAACATAAGTGTAAAACACGTTGTGTACTTCAAAAATGATTGGAATATAGTACAGAAATCGGCCTTTTGCGGATATTTTACGTTAGGCGTAAACAGCTTAGTATTATACATTTTTATTTAGGTTGAGGGTTCGGCTTTGTATTAGAAGTGATGCTGAAATTCTAGTACGCTCTTCTGAGGTTAAAAATTTGGTCCTGAAAAAGGACAGACGATTCAAACACCGAATCCATTAATAATTAAGACGCAAAATTCAATCTTTACCGAGGCCTAAAAACTAAATCAGAAAAAACTTTGTGATTTCTAATTTTTATCTCTTGCCATCTCATATTTATTACCAAATTTAAAATGTTTGTAATTAATTTAGCAAGAGTTTTGAAATCAGCTAAGTCCGCGCGCAAGCGCAGTTGAAATGGCAATATTGTGATAACCGGGATTTAACGTCGAGTGGAGCATGCTCCCAGCCAGAGTGTAGCACAATAACTAGAGTCGAAACGAGGTATGAACCCGATACGGGAATTATGAAGTTGAAATTCTTCCGCTTTTTGGTGCAAAAATAACGAAAAATAAATAGTAACTACATATAAAGTTTGTTTTGTTAATATATTTAGCAAACAAAATTTAAGGCCGAACTTAAGCCAGCATTTATTTGTGGAATGTTTGGTTTACTCTATGACTTTTGGGCACTTTAAATTTAACATATAAATGCAGGTTTTTGAAGATTTCTTCGATTCAAGTCAAGTCATCAGTTTAAAAGTGTAATTAGAATTAAAAGCGTTAAGTTCAACCTTGAAATTAGTTTGCTAACTTTTATTAACAAAACTAACCTTACAATTACTATTATTTTTCACTCTTTTTGGCCACAATTAAAAGGAAGATTTCGAGTCTTGTTTAGTTTTCACGTTGTTTATAACCTATTTTCTTCATTAAAATGTACAATTTGATGTGAATATAGCTAACTAATAAGACGCAGTGAGAATAAGTGCGTAGCGTGAGAGGAAATGTGCGTTTGAAGTAACGCTTCAGAATGTTACAAAAAGAAATTCAAGGTAAAAGTATTCAAGTTTCTTATTTATCTTCGTAGCGTGAGAGGAAATGTGCGTTTGAAGTAACGCTTCAGAATGTTACAAAAAGAAATTCAAGGTAAAAGTATTCAAGTTTCTAAAACACTTGACAATGTTGTTTTTTAAAAAGCGAATGTTTATTTTTCACTAGTTTCCGTAAAAACTTAAACGATTGAAAGTGTATCAAGTATTTACAATGCTTCGCAGCCTTTGAGTGTAGAGATGTTTCAAATCCTCTTTTTTCCAACGATATCTACTTCTACCAATACCACACTAGAGCCGCTATATAGAGGCCGCTTATATAGAACTGTATATATAGGGGTCTTACTTTAGACCACACTAAAGCGGTGTTAGTGTTTCTAGTATGGTATTGCTTCTTATAAAACTGTTAAAAGATTTCTAGTGAAATGCACGCTTTTGAAGAACAACGCTTTCAATAACACCTTTGATAGCAAAATAATTGAAGCAAAGCGAGAGACCTCGAACGTATAATGCTAGAGCCGCTATATAGATAGACCGACGCATCAGCTTAAGTTTAGCCATTTTGGATCGGATTTTTCATTGTGGCACTGCTAGGGTTACCACAGCAAAGTTTCGGATTTCGCCAGATTTGCCGAAAATAATATTTTATTTAATAAACAATTCACCTGTGCCGGTAATAAGCTCACAGTGAATAATCACCAAACGCGATAACTCGCCAGGAAAGACAACCACTCAAACAGGCGCTCCGATCCAAAATGGCTAATCTTAAGCTGATTCGTCGGCTCGTATACATAGGGGCCTTATATAATGCCATTGTTTTTTTCTTTCTGATGTATAATGCCATCCCGGTTTTGTCTTTGGCATCTCATTGACTGTTTTTCAAAATTATTTAGGTAGTTAAACCTATTCGCTGATAATAGCCTCCATAGCTGGTTGAAATATTCTCTACTATCATATTTAGTGATGGAACTTCGCGTTAGATTATACAGACAACCATTTGTTCAACCTGTAACTGAGAATATTAATACACGCCTTTTGTTACACGACAAAGAAGTAGCTAAAAAACGTAAACGTCAAGTACATAATCCGTCAAATTTCAAGCATACTATAAAACGGATCAAGAAATCTAAAGTACCTGAAATGCAACTTTCGACTGCTGCTCTTACACAGATGGACGAAATAATTAATTTCTGTCTTGGACTATATGATGCAGAACTGAAAACATTAACAAGAGGAAGGAAGACGAAAACTCTTACGATTGAAGATATAGATACAGCAACACGATTGTGTCTACCTGTAGTGTTGACAGCTAAGGCAAGCAGAGAAGCTAAAAAAGCACTTAGGAATACATCTTCACGTTAGTTTAGTTTCATCTGGTGCTTTTGTCTTTTCCATCAAGAATTAATTAGTTAAAAGAAAAAAGTTAATTGCTCAGGTTAAAAATTTGACATGTCTGGCAAATAAGCAACAAATAAACACCAGCCAATTTGGCGTGTTTCTAATAAATAATAGTTTTTGATGTAAAATTGTATAAATTTACTTCGTAATCATGCGAATATTGGTGGAATCATCATGACGTAAATCATGCCAAATTGACAAAAAAATTTTATTCCTGAAATTTCTGTTGTCATTTTTACTTTCTTCTATATCTAATATATAGAAGAAAGGGAACTACTTTGATATACCCCCCCAAATCGGAAATTTGGCGACTTTTTTTGTTTTTGTTGACACAAAACTTTGTTGCCACAAAAATTGTTGCCACAAAACTTTAAAAAAAACTCAAAAAATGGTACAAAATACAAGAAAATACTAAATTTGGCAACAGCAAAAACCTAAAAGCTGAAAAAACCTAAATTGGCAACACCAAAATAAGAAACAGCAACCCTAAAAAGTCCGTAGGAAATGCCAGATTTGGCGTGTAATTTTTGGGGGTGTATATCAAAGTTATACCGAAGAAAGTATTGGATTTGTGCAAATTTTCGAATTCCGAATTTTGACGGATTCGAGCGTTTTGAGGTGTGCTGAGTCCATTTCGACCATTTTTGGAAAATGTCTGTCTGTCTGTGTGTGTGTGTATGTGTGTGTGTATGTATGTGTGTCACGTCTGTGTGTGACCAGTTTTTTGTGGCCGCTCTACAACAAAAACTACCGCATGAAATCGAACGAAATTTAGTACACATATGTGCCCCTATGTGAACTTGTGCCCATTAGTTTTTGGCGCAAATTCCTCCATGGGGGGTGGAGCAATGGGACGTTTTTCGAGTTACGCGTGCTTGCTATTCCTCAGGAAGTTACTGGCGGAATCAAACAAAATTTGGTCCATATGTTGGTATTAACAGGAACAGGTGCTGATTCAATTTTGGTGTCAATAACTCAAACGGGGGTTGAGCTGTACAACGTTTTTTGTCGTCAATTGTGACTGCTGTATCTCAAGAAATAATGAACGGAATGAAAGAAAAATTTATCGGCAAGTAGCCCTTAGTGGGTATAAGAACTGATTTTAGTTTTGTGTCAACAGCTAAAAGGGGGGTAGCGCAATCACCCGTTCTTTTTTTCCATTTTGAGTGCCCTATCTCAAGAAGTAATGCTACGTTCTGGTTGAAATTTGGAATATATGTGAATCCATATGTAAACAGGCTTTGGTTCTATTTTGACGCCAATCGCTCCAAGAGGTGTTGATTTTTTTTTTTTTTTTTTTTTGCGAATAAAAATATTTTTATTAATGCAACAATAAGAAAGATAAATCGTAATAGATTGTCGTCTGCGTATTTCTCGTGATTTTAATTGTATGGAAATGATAGGAAATATACGTTCGGATAAATCTGCAACGGTCTACCATTGACGTCACAGCTACGTTGACTTATGATGTCATCAGAATGGGTGGAGCTACGTTTTCTTCTGCGGTCTCTGAAATAAGCGGATTTCGTTGCGTTTCATGCGCGAATACAGCTATTTTTTTTTTTTTTTTTAACTTATTCTTTTCCTTCCTTTTCTTTTACTTTTGTAAATCATACGACAATGATATGACACCTATTACTTCCACAGGAAATAAGAGCATGTGCACGGGTGCAAGGAGGTGTTCTTATACCTCACATCTTTTGGAAAAAAATCAAAAAACAATTTTCAAATGACATTTTTTGTATCTATTTTTTTACTAGTTATTTATAAGAAATTTTTAAAAAATCAATTTTAGGGGCATTTTTACAACCCTTGACTTATAAAAATTAAATTGGATTAGGAAACATATTGAAAAATCGCAAAATACCTTAAAGAACTAACTGCAAAATACATCACGATAAGTATTATTCCTTCTCATATGTCAACTCGAATCCGGCAAGAAAGTGCCGCCCCCCACCCGATTTTAAAAAATAAAATTACATCAATTATAAAAACAAAAATGATTTAATATTTTTTAAATATTTTTAAAGATGTTTCAATGGTTATTAATACTATAAATAAGGAAGTTAGTAAAAATTACTGCATTTTCAGCGAAGGGCAAATATAAAAGTACAAAAATACTGTGATCAGAAAAATGTAACTTATAAACTGAATAATTAAGTAGAAATACGTCTTAGAAGTCGACTTAAGATTTAAGTTAAATTAATAAATAATTAATCACATAATTTTTAAAAATTGAAAAATCAATAAATAATTAAATAAATAAAAATTAATTTGAATTTTGACAACCCGAATTAAAATTATTTTTTTCGCAATCACGCGTGTGTGTATGTAGGCGTGTATGGGGGGGGGGTAGCCGTGTGTGTGTGTATGTGTGAGTCTATCTGCAGGCATGTGTGTGTGTGCAGGAGGGTGTGTATGAAGGACGGTGCTCGCTGGAGGAGCAGCATGGGGGGGGGGTGGCCAAGGTGGAGTCCCTCCAAAAATCCAATGGTGGTGACAGAAATGAAATCAAAGGACGGACGGACGCCGAAAACGGTCAAAAGAGAACAATAAGCAAATTCGCAATTGCTGAATTAGAAAAAATGTCGAATAAAAAAAGTTTATGCATTTTTTTTTTTTGAGCAATCACGGTTGTTTTTTGTTTTTACTTGACAATAGTTGATTTCCTTTCATTTTATTTTTCTATGCTTATTATGCAAACTTCTTTGGTGCATGAGCCTCCATGTGCGTGTCCATTCTCCTCGTTGGTGGCGTCCATGTCCTCTGGTCCACGAGCCTCCGCTAGTATGTCCCTTCCCTTGGATGGTAGCATCCATGCACATCGAAATCGAATTATTTAATAACGACCTGGACCTTTTCGACTTTAAACAATTCTTTTTACGCAAAAACAGAATCCAGCACATAACATCCAGTATCCAGCCCCTGGCATTCATTTGAATTTTGACTTCTTGAATTCAAATTACTTTGCGGTGAATTCCACTAGTAGGAACAAGAAACCCTTCGAGTAGGGTCCTACCGCAATTCCTGATTGCGAAAACCTAATTTGAGAATAAAAGATCTCAAAATTCAAACCATTTTTTTTTCGGGGAGGGGAAAAGGGACACATTGGTCATATAATGGATTTATAGCTATTAGAATCGAATGATTTTCCAATTGGCCACATTTTATGACTGTATGGAAGCCCTATTATTTTTGTTACAGAATTCTATATGATTACACCCCTTTGCAATTAATTCTGCCGGTGTCCATGCATGCGTTCTTTTGAAATTTTTCAAAGACAATTTATCTTTCAACATAAATTAAATATTATATCAACTATTTAACAAACACGAAATATCTACGACCGGCTGGCATTGAACCCGAGACCCTTCGGTTGCGAATCCGACAACACTTTGGCTATCAGGTCACCACGATCCCAGGTAAACAATACATGGAACTTTGCATGTTCTTAACATGTGGCCATGATGGCCTGATCGGTAGGGCGTTGGACTCGCAACTGCAGGGTCGCGGGTTCGATGCAGTCGGTAGGAGATCCTCCGTGTACGCTAATGGTGACAGGTTCACGTTTAATCAGTCGTGATTACGAAGACCTCCAAGTTTCCATTCCATATCGATATCTCCGAGGGTGCTGGATCAGGGACTGCCCGGTTCATGGTCTGGATCAAGAAACTAAACTGTCTTCAGAGTCCCATCCGAACAATTAAATCATGTGTAAGCGGTAGGTAGGGGGACCCTGGATTGTAGGCGTAAGCGGTAGGTACGGGGCACCCTGGAGTGTAGGCTAGTGTTATTTAATCTTTTGACTACGGAGGTAACGCTGATTTTCATTTACAATTTTATTCATTTAAAAAACATATTCCTAGCTTTATATCCTCGAAATAAAAATCTACAAAACTTAGTATGAACTAATATATGGCACTAGGGTGCAAAAATCAGACGTGCCGGTCAGCCGAACAAGGAGCCCCTAGTGTTTAGATTCCAAGCACACTTGGTATTCATTTTATCGACCCATAGAAGAAATGAAAGGCCCAGTTGACCGTGCCCATCCTTGGCATCGAACCCGCGTCTGCGGCGTAGCGAAAAGAGCATGGGCCTCTTATTCAAGTCATCCTAGTTTATTCCTTAAAGTAATACAAAAAACTGAAACTTGGTCAAAAGAAATCATTTAAAGGAGTTAGGATACCTGAGCACAAATGCATTAAACTTCATCAATGTATATTTTCCGTTTTAATCCATACCTCTGTTTCCTCTTATTCCTCATTAGAAATAATTTTGATTTTGTATGATAATAATGCACCCCCTCCTGCCCTTCCGTTTTCATTGTTTTTTCGTCAGCTGTTTTATTTTACGGACTTTTAAAACCTATTGTTCGAGATTAACTTAGCTATTAAATTAACCCCATTTAGCTATTAGTTTTACTTAATAGCTAAAATAAAAATATAATGGTTGAGTAACTTGATAAAACTAATTTTGACAATCGCCACCCCATATTTTTAGAAAGAAAAGTTATTACATCTTAACCCTATGTCTTGGAACGCCAAATTTATATCTTTTATAACATCTTTAAAAATCTTTACTAATAATAAAGCTTAAAGTCTCTCTGTCTGGATATCGGGATCTTTGTCTGGATCTCTGTGACGCGCACAGCGCCTTAACAGTTCGGCCGATTTTTATGAAATTTGACACAAAATGAGTACGTAGCAAGAGGGTGTGCACCTCGAAGCGATTTTTCGAAAATCCGATTTTGTTCTTTTTCTATTCTAATTTTAAGAAAATTTTTCCGAACAAATTATCACAACACGGAGGATTAAATTACCAAATTATCATAACGAGGAACCGTAACAGGCAAATTAAAATAGCAAACTTGCGAGAAATTCATCATCAATTATTTGTAAATATACAGGCGAACCAAATGACCTTTTAACTTTTTGCTACGGGCAAAGCCGTGCGGGTACCACTAGTTAATAATAATATTAACAAGAAATATCCAATTTTTAGTCTAAATAAACAGATTTTATTGGATGTCTTTACATGCAAAAGCTCACAACTTTGCATTGAAAAAGAGGTTTTTGGAAACCCCGAAACACGTTTATTCAACAATCTATTTATTTGTGCTGATAAAAGTTAGATATTTCCAATTATTTCTCGGCGCAAAAGTATTTAATTATTTCTTGATAATAATAGTCGTACTTTTTTTTTCATTGTTTTTTCGTTTACCGTTTCATTTCACAAAAACTTAAAACTTATATTTCTCCACAAAATGCTTCACTTAAATAGGTAAAATAAAACATATTTTGGAAAATAACTTGATAAACTAATTTTGATAATCCCTCTCCCCCTCTCATTTTAATGAATAAAATAATCACATCTTCCAGAACGTCATAAAAATCTTTAAAAAATAATAATAATATTCTTAATTTATTTTAATTAAATCTTACTAATATTATATATGCGAAAGTTTGTCTGTATGGATGTATGGATGTATGTATGGATGTTTGTTACTCTTTCACGCAAAAACTACTGAACGGATTTTGATGAAACTTTACAATAATATAGCTTATGCATCAGAATAACACATAGGGTAGTTTTCGTCCCGTTATGGGGGGCAAAACCCCCTTAGGGGCAATAAAACACAATTTTTGTATAAATTCTCTAATATTGGGATGAAAAAATACTTGCACATATTTGCATTATATGTCCATCGAAAGCTCTGATTTTTCTGCTGAAGATGGCACCTGTTCGAAATTTCTAAGTAGAATAAAAAACGAGTTATGAGCTTTTTAGATCCATGTTCGAAGGCTTTCCTCAACTCAATACAGTATTTAGTGTATCATCTCAACTCCCTGTCGATAGCGACAATTGTTGTATTGTTGACTTTCTTTGCTTTTCGTGATTGTTCAAGGCTTTTCTCAAGTCAAATCTTGAAGTAAGATTTTTGCACAAGATTGGCATATAATACATGATTTGGCTGATGATTTTCCATTTAAACGGAACTTTAATGTAATTAATGGTTTTTATTATTTATGCTAATTGAACACTTACTCATTATCCAAACAACCAGCAGATCGCCAAAATTTTTGCAGAAAGATTTCCGTAGCTGATGCATTTGGCAGTTTTTTCAACGTTGCTGTTTTTGAAGCCGAAGACTACGTCATAATGTTTCTCAGCTTTCACCATGTAAACAAAATATCGCCAATCAAAGAATTTTCAAAAGACTTTTTTTACTGTGTTAAATAATCCAGCAACTAAATTAGGCAAATCCATAAATAGCACAAAAACTTCCATTAATTTTCCTTTTTGCACAATTTCAAACAATCACCAAATTTTATTACTTATTTTGGTAACATTTCGGATGAAACTGTTTAGCGCCATTTTATGGTGACCAAAAATATCTCAGCATCTGGCGACGATATCTCTGTAACGAAAATTAATATCATATCGTTTTACAAAGTAAGGAAAGAATGGGGGAGCATCATCGAAGGGTACCTCGAAACGACTTTCGCAAATTCGGTAAAATCGCACCAAGAGCCACAATGATTAGAATTTCCCGAAATAACTAAAGCAAGTATAAGGGGATTACGAACGCAGCTACTTTTTTTTAATCACTTCGTACTTAATTAGCCATACAGAGAAGGTTTTAGACTCCATGTTAAAAAAAAGTATCAGCAGATTAATCTTTTTAAACATGAGAAGATTAATTTCATGTTTTTTAAATTTGTATATGCTTAAATATAGTGCTTTCGTTTCTAAATCAATACTACTTTGTTCTTTATACTTATTGCTCTTTTAGTTTTATGGGTAAGGAAGAAACTCGATTTTTAATCACGTCAAAAAGATGTGTTTTAAATTTTTTTACTTAAAACAAAAAACAAAAGCAAGTAACGATTTTTTCTAATAATTATTGCTGACCCAGGCAACGCCGGGTATTTTTGCTAGTATGAAATAAAACCGTATTTGCTTTTAAAAAAATAAACTCCCTTTCCGTTTTATAACAATAACAAAAAGAAAATAAAGATAAAAAGCGAAAAAAAATAAAATAAATTAAGATCGAGAAGCAAAAAGAAAGAAATTCAACGCGAAAATCAAACTAGCAAAAGAAGCGGTGTGACGTCAGAAGGTTACGTAGCTCCACCCATTCTTGTGACGTCAGAGGTAGACCGTTGCAGATTTATCCGAACGTGGAAATATTATCTCAATGATTTAAAATTTTTAACTGTTGCCATCTTATGTTTGTTAACAAATAAAATATTTGTAATTAATTCAAGCAAGGCTTTTAAAATAACTTTCAATTTTCGCTCTTTGCTTTGCTTTTGCAATAATTCAGACATTGGGATAGTCGTCAAGTTTTTGCATGTGTAATTTTGTTTTTGTTGGGAATATTGCTTCCTCGTCAAGCATGGGGAGGGATCAGAAAAAGGAAAAATATAGAAGAAAGTTTCGTGATGGCCACAACATACTAGTTTTACTTTCTTCTATATCTAATATATAGAAGAAAGTATTGGATTCGTGCAAATTTTCGAATTTCGAATTTTGACGGATTCGAACGTTTTGAGGTGTGCTGAGTTCATTTCGACTATTTTTGGAAAATGTCTGTCTGTCTGTGTGTGTGTGTGTGTGTGTATGTATGTATGTGTGTGTGTATGTATGTGTGTCACGTCTGTGTGTGACCAGTTTTTTGTGGCTGCTCTACAGCAAAAACTACCGCATGAAATCGAACGAAATTTGGTACACATATGTGCCCGTATGTGAACTTGTGCCCATTAGTTTTTGGCGCGAATTCCTCCAAGGGGGGTGGAGCGATGGGACGTTTTTTGAGTTACGCGTGCTTGCTATTCCTCAGGAAGTAACTGGCGGAATCAAACAAAATTTGGTCCATATGTTGCCATTAACAGGAGCAGGTGCTGATTCAATTTTGGTGTCAATAACTCAAAGGGGGGTTGAGCTATAGAACGTTTTTTGTCGTCAATTGTGACTGCTGTATCTCAAGAAATAACGAACGGAATCAAACAAAAATTTTTTGACAAGTAGCCCTTAGTGGGTATAAGAGCTGATTTTATTTTGGTGTCAACAGCTAAAAAGGGGGTAGCGCAATCGCCCGTTCTTTTTTTCCATTGTGAGTGCCCTATCTCAAGAAGTAATGCTACGTTCTGGTTGAAGTTTGGAATATATGTGAATCCATACGTAAACAGGCTTTGGTTCAATTTTGACTCCAATCGCTCCAAGAGGTGTTGATTTTTTTTTTTTTTTTTTTTTTTTTTTTTTTTTTTTGCGAATAAAAATAGTTTTATTAATGCAACAATAAGAAAGATAAATCGTAATATATTGTCGTCTGCGTATTTCTCGTGATTTTAATTGTATGGAAATGATCGGAAATATTATCTCAATCTACTTTCAATTTTCGCTCTTTGTTTTGTTTTTTACAATAATTCAGACATTGGGATGGTCGTCAAGTTTTTGCATGTGTAATTTTGTTTCTGTTAGGAATATTGCTTCCTCGTCAAGCAATGGGGAGGGATCAGAAAAAGGAAAAATATAGAAGAAAGTTTCGTGATGGCCACAACATACTAGTTTTAATTTTGCATTTTAATGGCAGATTGGTTTTTAATAAGTTGATACATTTATTTGAAGGATAATTTTAGTTTTTAATGGCTTAATTCAATTATTTGGCGAATATTTTTTCTTTCATTTTAATGGAAATTTTAGTCTTGTTTAGCGACCTATTTTGTTAAGAAATAAAATATTTAATTTTAATTTCAGCAGCAGGGTTTTGGCAGCGTTTGATAATAAGATAAGCGGTATGCTTCGGCGAAAACCTTTAAAAATGCACCGAGTGTTTCACGTCATGATGTTTCCATGATATCTCGTTAATTGAGATTGTGTAGCATTCACCAAACTTTGGTCAATTATCGTTTCACTATGAACATATCAGCCAAGCCAAAATACTTTAGTTTTGTCTTTGTCCTTTGGGAGGAGGGGGGTAAGAAGTGGAAAAAACTGCCCACAACTTCAGCTATCAATTTTTTTTCCGTATAGTTTATATTGTTCCTCAACTCGAAGAAATTTAGCAAGTTTCCCCAAAGCATCTTATTTTCTCAAGCTGATAAAAGGAAACTCGTAGGTTTATTAAATGAATAATTAAATAACTTACGAACGTTTTATTTCCAATTTAAACATCCAGCATCCATCACACAACATCTGACTCCAGCTCCAGGCATTGATTTGAAATTTGACATCTTGAATTCAACTTATCGCAATTATTCATTACGATAGGATCCTAACCGGTGTGTTTCTTGTTTCTTCAAATTGCCCCTACTACAATCATAATTGCGAAAAACATAATGTAAATTCAAGGCATCAAAAATCAAATTAATGACAGGTCCTGGCTGCTGTTTTTGTCTGAAAAGTATTGTGCAATATCGAGAGAGAGAGAGGGTTGGGTGCAAATAAAGTCGATTCAAGGGGACATGATGCCACGGTCTGGGAGGCTTATAAACATCCTTTACTCAGTAAAGGACCTCTAATAGCTTTGAGACTCCTTATTTGCTGGTTGACGAAACTGCATCGGCCATGTTTTTTCCCTCATCCATCGCATGTCATCAAATTCCGCTCTTCAGAAATTCTGAATTCCCATTTGATTGTTTTTTATCCGTTCCCTCTTCGAATAATGTCTAGAAGATCTTGTTTCGAAACAAAACATTAGTTGGAGCATGCAAAACGAGCTATAAAAGAGATGGAGGACGTTTTTATGGGACAGCCAATCAACAGTCTCCAAATTTTTACTTCGTCTTTAGCAAAGTAAAACCAGTTTATATGCGTCCGGGAGGAACGCACGCGTGCGGGACCGATGAACTTCAAAAGTCATCTGCAACACCAACTTTAATTAGATAAATACCGCCCCCCCCCAGCGCTCTATTAAAACAAAGACTTGCAATATTGCACTTATTTGGTTGTAGGTTTCATTCTGAATTACAAGTTACTGTTTGAAAGCCGCTTTTGAGGTGTTGAACGTGCTCTTTCTACACGTTAATATCAGATACAGAGTGAGTTTAATCGAATCTGCCATATGAAAGGGGGTGATAGAAGAGCCCAAGTGGGGCATAGAACCACCCATTATCGTGTCCAATACTTAACCGTAACCGAATTATGGTAGATATAAGGAAAATGAATTAAAAAAAAGCAAAATTCTGAGAAAACGGCCGATTTCTGACATTCCTGTAAAACCTACTCACAAAATAAGTACATATTTGGAAAGAACAGACTAAATCCTACAAAATGATGCTTTTCCCATCAAGGTCATTGAGAAGGAATACTAATGGAGGGAGACATAGCAAATGTCTCAGTGAAATAATCTTGGGATCCAATGTTTCCCAGGTCAGGTGACTTTTTTGGCTGGGAAGTTGTCGCGTTTTGACACGCAATCGCTCTTTTGGCATTAAATATTTTTCAGACGACGCGACGGCGCTTATTATGAAGTCGGGGCTACAGATCAGAGCAACTCTGGCTCCAACACCTTTACCGCATAATAATAAATAAATAAATAAATAACGGATACAAATACAGGCCTATCATTCAAATTCCCTCTCCTCACTTCTTTCCGGGTTTTAAAATATAATGTAATTGCATTTTTCATGTATTTTGATGTTTATTCCCTAAAATGACGGGCATGTACAAATAGTTTAAAGTGTTCTGTTATTGACTGAAAATTTATGGATTCATATGTATTGTAATCAATGTTTTGAAATGATTTCATACGCAGGTATACTAGTATTTAAATTGAAGCATAAAATAGCAAATCTTTATTCTTGCGCATCTGCTGTTCACAGGAGCTTGGCGAGAAAATACTCGCCAACAAAGCAAATGTACACAAAATGCTTAAGAGCCGTTAAAATAATTACTAGTAAAGTAGAAAGTGTTTTCATGGAACTAAAAGGTTATTTACACTCAAGATATACAATGTTTTACAGCTTTTATAGGTAAAATAAGTACAAAAATTTAAAAATTACAAGCTAATGTGGAATATGTACTCGTTGAATGCATATAAATGTTATTTTTTCTTTGTTTAGAAGTAAAAAACAATCGTACGTGATAGGGAAAAGTTACTGGACCTCCTGGTGTGGCTTTTTCCTCACAGTTTACAATGCTAGAATACTGCACTATTACTACAAATCTAAATTTTCCCTTCTACAGTTAACGGTTGTTATCATGCATGGCTTCAGCTAATGAAAACTTCTTCAGCGGTTACGGTCAACTCGAAATTGCTCCCCAGGTCACATGGTACTGTTGCAGTATCGAGATAGTAGGGTTGCACTCTCTCCATCTATTCCTTCTCAATGATCAAGATAGTCGCATTTTACAGCAAGCTACAAGCTTTGAAACATTGACCACACTTAAAATTGAAATGGTGCCAAAGTTTTCAATCAACATTTTCATTAACAACCGTATGAGCTAGAATCGTTTAAATCTGCCAACAATTAACCCATTTCACTAGCTTTCAGATGATACAACAACAAATCATATTGGGTTTCAAGTTCAGCTGAAATTGAGGCTCTTGTTTGAAACAGTGTAAACAATCTGCGTTCGTTTAAAAAGGAAAACCAGCGAAGAATTGCGCTTTTCTGTTTCATGTAAGTATATTGCTTTCTTTGTTTAAGAAAACAATAATTTTATATAAAAATACTGGTTTTAACATTTTATTAAGTGGAAAACACAAGAGATAACAATTCATAGAAATAAAAGAAGCATTTCTTTCCCGTGCTTTTCACAAACGAAAAATCCATAATAAAAAAGTTTCAAAAACATCAATGAGTACATTTAATCAATCTTCAAAATTTACAATTGCTGCTGCAATTGGTTACCGTCACACCTGATACGCGCTGTTGCCCATTTGAGAACGGAAACAACCGTTGCTCATAGTGAAATTTCATTTCTTAGTTTCATTACTGCTTCAGCAAGCCGGTTGCTCAATGCCTGCAACTGGGTACTTTTGTTTTGGAAAAATAGCTTAAAGAATGTCCAAGGAAAGAAATACACTGGAATCAGGTCTGGTGGTCTAGGTGGCTAAGAATGGAGCTTGTCAATTGTGGATATTGTTCAGTCAGAAAATCCCGAACGGCATATGAAGAATGTGTAGGGGCTCCATCGTGTTTTAAAATGATTTCCGCTCTTAGCATTTTGCAGATAGTTACAAACCCAATATATTTAAAGACACCGTTTTCTGAGAAAGATACTGTGAACACATGAGTCGTTATTCACTCGAGGGGGCATGATATATTTGCATAAATGGCATCAATCTGCTGAACAAAATCTATTTTTAACCCGAAGTTCTTAACTCGATTTAATTTAAATGTTTGACTGGGCATAATCGACAATCGATGTTTTAATGCAGAAAGCACATATTTAGGGTTGGAACATCATTTGGCTGGCTTACTCGATGCTATTCTGGATTCGGAGTGAGCGGATATCATTTGTCATCACGATTGTAACCCTGCTACTTTTCATAAATCTTGTTCTGAATTTTCTGACTGAACAGTATCCCCATTGGATTGGTCGTACGGGTCATATTTCTTAACCTAGATTGCCAGACCTGACGCTAGTGAACTTCTTTGGGGATTCTTAAAACAAGAAGCATACAAAACAGAGGTTGCTAGTTTGCAGGAATTGCAAAAATGGCTTGATAGAGCAGTAGTAAAACTAAGAAAGGAAATTTCACGTAGAGTAACGGTTGTTTCCGTTCGCAAAAGGGCAAGGGCATGCATGTATCAGGTGTTGCGGCGATCCATTTCAGCAGCTATTGTAAATTTTGAAGATTGATTAAATGACTCTTCGTGTGTGTGATTTTAGTGTAATTTTTTTATTGTTGATTTTTCCTTTGTGAAAAGCACAGGGACGTAATGCTTCTTTTATTTCTACTTATTGTTACCTCTTGTGTTTTTTCACTTAAGAAAATGTTATAACTTGTATTTTGATATAAAAATATCATTTTTTTAAGCAAAGAAAGCAATATGCTTACGTAAAACGTAAATTTTAAAACAGAAAAGTGCTACTCTTCGCTGGTTTTCCTTTAAAACAAATGCAGAATTTTACACTGTTTCAAACAAAAGCCTGAATTTCTGCTGAACTTGGAAGCCCAATATGATTTGTTGTTGTATCATCTGAAAGCTACTGAAATGGGTCAGTTTTTGGTTGATTTGACTAATTCTAGCTCATACGATTGTTTTTGAAAATGTCGACCGAAAACTTTGGCACCATTTAAATTCTGAGTGTGACCAATGTTTCAAGGCTTGTAGCCCGTTGTAAAATGCGATTACCTTGATGGAAAAAGTGTCATTTTATAGGATTTAGTCTGTTCTTTCCAAATATATACTTATTTTGTGTGTAGGTCCTATAGGAATCTCAGAAACTGGTCGTTTTCTTAGAATTTTGTTTTTTTACTCATTTTTCTTATATCTACCATAACTTGGTTACGGTTAAGGATTGGACACGATAATGTGTGGTTCTATGCTTGCTCCGCTTGGGCTCTTCTATCACCCCCTTTCGTATGGCAGATTCGATCAAACTCACCCTGTATAGTGTTATAAATAATAGAAATCTTTCTGTCTAGTGAAGTAAAAAGGGCGATTTTTTAAATATTTCGGAATTTTGTTTTGCTGCATTTAAGTTGCAATACAATACATTTAGTAAAATACTTTATTTTCACCCCGTATCTGACCCATCCATTCATTCCTTTCAAATTGAACCAAAATGACAGAATAGCTTCAGACAGGGCCAATAATTCATTTAAAATGAATTTAATAACTGTTATTTCTTAATTTTGGAGAACTATACAGTACTTAGGGTTTTTCTACAGTTTTCTTCCAAAAAAAAAAAAACAATAAATGTTGTATTATGAGAGGGGAATTTTAAAACACAGATATTGTCACTGAATGACTGTACTGATATAACCCCTTGTTAAAACGTATAATACTAATGTAACTACAGATTT
This sequence comes from Uloborus diversus, assembly GCF_026930045.1. Lineage (NCBI taxonomy): Eukaryota > Metazoa > Arthropoda > Arachnida > Araneae > Uloboridae > Uloborus > Uloborus diversus. The sequence continues at coordinate 110,440,427 of NC_072736.1, forward strand.
GAAAATAGAATCTTTTGCATCTAAAAATACTTAAACATACGCACATTGTTTCTAAAAACAGAACAGCTTTCAAAAGGCAAATACACCGCAAAAAAGAAAATATTTAAAAGTGACTCTTTATTGAATTACTCAAGAAAACAATCAGCCCTACAAAAAGGAATTGAGGAAATTACTTACTTACTGCTAGTAATTAGAACAACTGCAGCAGTTTTTTCCTGATTGTTATCACTTCAACTCCAAAATTTGTGCCTGGGGCATTCCAAGGTATTTGTGACATAGGGGTGTCCGTAAAACTTGTTATAAGGTTAACGTTTTTATATATATTAAAAAAGCACATTCCAAAGGACACGCGTGTCATATCTTTTTCTTCATTTACTTCATATTATCCATGTAATCGCAATCAAAACATCAAAAATACAACTTTTAACGTTACGGACTCTACATTGAATTTTTCTTCAATAGTGACTTGAACCGAATTTCTAGCCAAAACTGGTGCTTGGGACAAATAAAGTAAAGGATTATCTCTAATACATATAATAATTTTAATCAAAAAGTGCATTCGTGAAAAAATTATAAGTTGTGAAAATGGTGATTGTAGAGTCCGTAACAATAATTAGAAGAAAAGTTTTGTTAAAATTTTTATTTATGCATTTTATATCACTAAATTGAATGTTTTCTAATTTCACCTATGGTGTTACAATATTCTAAAATAAGTTTCATGATTATTTAAATTCGGTATTTTTAATTAATTTTCTAAATTTGGTTACGGACTCTACAAAACGTTACGGACTCTACATTTGGCAACCGTTTCAACATAGCCCTTTCTTTACCAAAATGTGTGAACAGCCTGCACAAGAAAAAAAAAAGTAGCCCTTTAAAGGAAATTACAACTTATACTTAAAAAAAAAACTTTGACTTTCAGAAGAATTTTGACTGAACAAGTAAGTGTATAGGGGGAATCAGGGCACATTGGTCTGGTTCTCTACCTTTCTTCTTCTTTTTTTTTATCTACATATATAAAAGAAAGTCGTGTTAGTTACACTATTTATAACTCAAGAACGGCTCAACCGATTTGGCTGAAAATTGGTTGGAAGGTAGCTTAGAACCAGGAGACGGACATAGCATACTGTTTATCCCGTTCGACCGCGTTCCCAAAATATTTGTAATTGCAAATTAAAAGTTTAATTAATTGTTTAGTTCTATGAATTCCTAACAGATGGCACAATGAGTTTAGTTCTATGAACTTTTAATAGATGGTGGGGTAAGTTAACTCGAGAGAGCGCTGGCCAACAGTGTCGATACGCTATTGTGGGACTGTTGTGGTCAGCTAACTGATTTTTGAATGGTTTTTTTTTTTTTTTTTTTGGTATTCAAGTACATAGTTTAATTTCGTACGATTTTTCTATTGGGTTTTGTCTTCCTTATTTCTACAACATTTGTTTTTGTTCTTATAGTTGAAGATAGTTACTTATCTAAGTAAATAACTTCATTCGTCATATTATTCAATTGTGATTGTTCTTTGTAACGTTTTTATAACAGCAGTGTTTATATGGCGAAACACTTTAAATTGCGGAAGAAAAACCACTTCACTCGCTAAAAGGTAGAGTTACGGTAGCGTGGTTGCTTGGCGCGTTAAGCGATGAACTATACAATTGAAGGATTATTTTGAGTTTTAAAGCTAATGTTGATCTTTTTATGTGTTTTGGCGAATAGCTTTAAATTCCAAAGAGACTCTAATAGGTTTTTGAAAATGTGTGTAGGTATTTTAGTTGAAGTAAAATGATCATTTCACATCAGAAGGGATGGAAGGGATCGTGGATTTTTTTTTTATTTTAATTATTCAACGGATTTCCTTTAAATTCTTAGCACGGGCTTCGCCGTGCGGGTACTGCTAGTCTCATCATAAATTTCAATTCGTAGTTTTATTTCCTACCATGAGTTAAATATTTCTCACCACCCTAGAAAATTTTCAATTCATTACCATTTCCCCCCATTAATACTTTAAGAGAACTTTGTGAAGTGAACCAACCTGCCATAGTCCTGGTGTCCCCACATTACAAAACCAACTTCTATTACAATTTCAATGTTAAATATTATCCAACATTTGTACCAAACAAATGTTTTATGATCAGAATCAAAAACCAAAGTTTAAAGATTAATCAATATAGTTCAAATTGACAAACATCTACTGTTACACTTTTTCAACAATCAGCACAACTTGTGTTTCTAGCAACTTCACTAAATTGCTAATACAGGAGTGTTGCTTTTTTAATTGTTCTAAAAGTTTTTGTGTGTTTTCTAAAAGTGAAGCAACATACCCCAGGTACTTGGTCTAAAAAAAAATGTCCTGATTTTTTCCCTACAACAAAAAATAAACTGCTAATACTTAAGAACTAAAAAAACTTATTTTAGGAGAGGAATTCAATTTATTGCTTCATTCTTCATGAAAACCATTTAAAAAAATAAAGTTGCTTAGTTATAAGAGTTAATCAATTAAAAATAGCACTGCAAAATAAGTTTCTGAAATTTGTTCAAAATAACTGTACAATATGATTTCATTATAGGAATTGTAGAACTATAGGCGCTACTTTTTGTTGGTCGTAAATTAAAAAAAAAGGTATTAAAATTATCAAGGCCGGTCTAACGAGTCCCAATTTACCCTATTATCTTATGGGATGTTGACTGATCTAGTGATCCCGAATTTCAGTATATTTCCAGTGTGACATTTGAAAAATTTCCAGTATAAAATACGAGTATATATTGTACAAAAAAAAAAAGAAAAAAATCACTTTCACGTTAAAATAAAGGAACAAAGTAAGGCATGTCAGATGCCATTTAGTACATTAATATTAGGGCCATTAAACAAAAATATAAGATCTTTCGTGCTATACATGAATGAGACTGATCATACATTTAATTAATTAAATGCAATTATTTAAACCGGAAATGAACAAAATTTTGTTGCTTAAAAATATATGTGATTCCTGAAGCAAAAAATGTTGCCTTTTTAAATTGAATTAACAGAAAATTTAACTTAACTTAAAAAATGCAATTTAAAAAGTATTGGGTTAAACACATCTTCTTCCTAACATGTCTCCCCCCCCCCAAAAAAAAGGGTATCCAGAAATTTCGACTTACCGAAGATGGTCCGGTATTGATCACTTCAGATAACCAAGGTTCTACTATAAAAGTTGAATTATTAGTGAAATTTGCATTAAAACCTATCTTTTCTAATATCAAATTCAAGACTGAAGAAATGAACATATCACTTGGTCTGTTCCAACAAGAGGCCACCTTCAATCTGGTACCCCCCCTAGAGCTTGGGTGCACCTCCCCTAAATATTCCACAGACCCCCCTCCCCCATAATATCAAAAATCTCTTCACAAAAATGAGAAAAATATCCCTCAAAACACACCCTAAAAAACTTCAATGGCACAGTCTGCGGCATGCCCCCCCCCTCCTCCCCAGGTGGGCACCTTTCACATATATGATGAAGAAATAGTCATAACAGTTGATTCTATCATTGTAACTATTGAACAATGAGGTAGTATTGTTGTGGTTTACACTATAAACAATAATTCAAACAATACTCGAACGTGACAAATATGTAGAGTCCGTAACATGTTCATAATCGTGCAATTCTTCAGTAAATAATTCCGTAAAAAATATTTTTTACCTTTTTAAAAAATATTTTGGTGCTTAAATGTATTATAGATAAACTGAGACATAGTGGAAAACCTTCATTAGGTAAGAGTAGTTATTACTTTCACAGAAAATATGAAGATAGTTTAAGCAAAAATTTCCATGTCTTTTTAGTGTAGAGTCCGTAACATGCTATATATCTTCCTATATCTTTAGAAATTTAACACAAAATTAAACTTTTTTCAATGTTATGACATAACTACACATAGGACTAATCATTTACAAAAAGTTTAATTTTACTATTTGCTCTAATCATGAGTAGGAGGCTAAAACATCTTTATGAAGTGTAGAGTCCGTAACAGCCAAATACCTTCGAATGCCCCGCCTAGCAATCTTATAAAATTTTGAATGTTTTAAAAAGAAATCTCTTTATATGTCTTGTCGTTCGCTTTGACAAAAAAAAAAATCGTTCTAAAATATTTTGAAAATAACTGCGAAAACATGATTTCGGGAACAAGTTCTAAAAGTGCATTGATTAAGAAATATTTAAAAACAACAAAAATACACCGAAATGTGTTATTTTATACGAATCTAGGGAAAAAAAGACTGAAGATTAAAAAATATCGTCACTTGGACCTAAAAATCTTTGGAAATAGTCTCATTTGCTTTCAAGAAAGAATAGCTTTTGTGTAAAAAAATGTATCACAAAAATAAAAATATTTTGAAATGTTAAACTAATGAGTTCTAAATAAAACATTTAACTGTTCAAGATAAATTATTGAAATGGTTTACTAGTACTTAAAGCAACTGCTGTAGTTTGGTCTTACTAATTGTCTTTTTAACTGCAACACTTGCATTAAACATTTATAATTTGTAACTACTTAAAAAATGCAAAACCCTTTAAATGTATCATCATTTAATTTGATAAAAAGTAAATTCTTACTTGAATTTTTTGAAAATAATTACTAAGAACAAAATTTCTAGAACGATTACTGAATTTGTCAAAAAATTTTAAAAGCAACAAATATCCTCTAAAATTTGTTACTTCATGCAAATTTAGAAACAAGATCTCTGAAGATTTTAAAATGTGATTTTTGAGCAAAAAAATCTTTTGGCAATTTCCTTTGTTTTTAAGATGAATAGTTTTTAATTGAATAAAAAGGTTAAAATTATGAAATAATGAATTTAGAATTAGAAAAATGAGTTGTATTCTACTTGAAAATGCGTAAAAATTTATTGCATACAATAAAAGTTTAGTATTACGTGCACTTTTGAAGAAAATGAAACAATTCAGTGTTAAAGAAATATTTGTTTTAAATTTTAAAACAAGGAAGGAGGTTTTTATTCAGTGCATATTAAAATGATATAGCGGAATAGTTTTCTAAATGCAAAAGAAAAAACTTTTGTTGCGCAGATTTTTATTCAATGCATTCTCGCGCATATATTTTACAGTGAATTGTTTACACAAAACAACGCTTGATTTACGAGGTGAAAAGGAGAAAAGAAAAGAGATATGAAGCGAAAGATATTCTTTCCTTCTCTTTTTAGGCGGACATATTTTGATTTTCCTTTGGAGGTTCGCTCTTTAAAAAATATAATGACGATGTCTTTAAATATAAGGGTAATTAAAACAGAAAGAAGGAAAATCTACAGTGGCTCCCAAAAGTGTTCGTACACTTTAAAATTTTTTAGTAAAACCAAAATAACGCGAAACTGAATTCGAATATGAAGTCCAATATTTTTTTACATCATTTCTATGTCATTCTAAATAAAACCCTGTAGTTTAAAAAAAATATTGACGGAACTTATTTTTCAAATGGGTCGAAAAACAAAGTGGCAGGGAAATAATACGCCACAAAAGTTATCGTACAATGAAGTTTTTTCGAATTATGATTAAAATTATCATATGTCTTTTTTTTTTTATTATTTTTGCATTGTTTTGACCTGTCAAAGTCATTTGGATTTAATTTTTTGTTTATTTATTATTTAATATTGTGCTTATTGCTTTTAAATGGTGGTATTCTGAAAAAACCACAAACACTATTGGGTCATTTCAGTTCAAATCGCCAAATGCCACGGGCCGCCATGTCTCAGATTTTTTCCATTAATTTTTTACAAACAGATATCTATGAGAAAAGCCCAAATTAATTTTGTTAGGTTTTTTGAATGAAAATTACATTTTGTAGAATTTTTTCAAAAATTCGATTTTTGATCTTTTTTCGAATTCACAGTTTTGGCATGGATTTAGAAAATCTGTCTAATTTCTTTATTTTTCAACCAATTAAGCTGAATTTGGTATCAATTTCAAGATAATATTTTTCTCTTTCAGTGTGAATGACAGAAAGTATTATATGAGCAGTTGGGTGTTGCCACTCTTTATCTAAAGTCAGTTTTTTTGTTTTTCAATTGGGAGATTAAATTAGTTATATCTCCCGAGTAGGGGAGACCGGGGCAAGAAGTCTATGCTAACAATTTTTGTTGCTTATTAATGTATTTTTAAGGATAATAAAATTAACTTTACATGAGCTGTTAGAATAGTCCTTTGTAGTATTAAATGTAATACCATTCAATTTTCCACATAAAATAAATGAAGAATATTTTTATTTTTTCATAACCTTAACAAATCGTCATCTTGCCCCAGTACTGAAGCAAGTTGACTTTGGCCTTGAGGCAAGATGACAACACTGAAAAAGGTTGAACACATTTTGTCTTTTGAATATATTACATAGTTTAACAAATAATAACTTTGTTTTTACATCTTACAAAGCATCAAATTAAGCTTAATGAAGTGCAACGTAATATTGAAGTGTTTAGTTGTGCAGCTAACAATAGTCACAAATAAAAATGCCATTTTCACAATTAGAACATTCATCATGTCATTTTGCAGCACTAAACCATCCTTCTGTTGAAGGGTCACAGTATTCTTCTTTACAAGCAGGACTTGTGAAGAGGAAGTATTGTCATTTTGCCCCGTGTTTCGGCCCGTTATCATGCCCCGGATTGCCTATTTGAAAGAATTCATCTTCATTGCCATCAAGGAAGGCGATTAATTGACGTTTATTCATGGTACTAGACAGTATATTTGTCAGGAGGAAAAACTAATTAAAGTTCTTGGTGGACCTCACAAATGTGTCTTGGTTGAGTCAAATTAAAAAGCATATTTAAGTAAATCATTAACATTTATTTGTACTAAAATACTACATGTTAACAAGAAAAAAGGCTTCTTAAAAATATATTATTCTTGTAGAATCCTATCCAGCAATAATAAAAATATTGCAGCGAACATGAACAATAAATAGAATAGTTATACCACAGGTGCTCCTAAAAAAGTTCATCTTGATAATGGGAAAACTGTCCAGCGATATCAAATCATCTTCCGCCAGTTGATTCCAAACGAAGTCTTGAAACATCCATAAGGCCGGCCGGCCCTATTCATTTGACATGTAGATCAAGTGGAACGCTATTCCATCATCAATTGGACGGTAGATCCAAGGGCTGGTAGCCCACTACAACAACTTATGCCGGAGGAGACATCCTGGTTATGGTTGCAGGGGAGAGCGATATCGATGGGTGGATGTCCACCGCTTAAATACAGCTTCGATTACGTTCCACACAATTTACATATTCTTGGTTGCAAGTTCGATGAAATTCACTAAGAAAACTCAAATAAATATTCTTGGCAACACTTAATTTCGTTGAAACAGTTACATTGACGGACAAGATTTCTTTTCACTGTGCTTTTAACTGAACCGTCAATCAAGCACCGTGCGGTTTGTTTACATTTCTTACTACGCATGCAGGAAAGAACGAAAGTTTTGGGACTGTATTTAATTAGTGCGGCGTCAAGATATGGAGAGTCCCCTCACATAAAAATAGATAAGTATTATTAATATCATTTCCCCAGTACCGGAAAGTCAAGAAAACAAATAAAAAAATATCAAATATTTTGAGAAGTCCCCCCTTCTTGGCATTCCGGTAACAAGGAAATGCAACATACCCAATAAATCATTCATTAAAAAAATATGTATAAACACCATGAAGACCTTAACACTTTAAAACAGTATGATATCAAAAACATTAAAAGACATTTAATATATTTTTGCAAACATTTTCCAATTCAATTTTACTAAAAGGCTTTGTAAAACAATCTGCGGCATTTAATTTACTGTTTACATATTTTAATTAAAAAATATTATCCAAAACTAAATTCCGTAAAAAGTGATATCTTACATCAATATGCTTTGTGCGCGAGTTCTCTATTGGTGAATGTAAAAAATCAATAGCTGCCCTATTATCACAATGTAATATACATTTAATTAAATTAAATCCCGAGATTTTGGTTTGGGACATTTCATTTAAAAGTCGATTTAACCATACAATCTCCTTGGAAGCCTCACATAAAGCAATGTACTCTGCTTCCATTGTGGATAGGGCAACACATTTTTCTTTAAAGGTACGCCAAATAATAGGTACTTTATCCAAAAAAATAACTAGTCCCCCCATTGATATTCTGTCATCGCGATTAGCCGCATAGTCAGAATCTGAAAAACCATTTAAGGAAATATTATCAATGTTACTTAAATTTAATTTATAATGACTAGTATATTTCAAATACCCTATTAACCTTAGTACTCATGCCTGGGTTTGCTTGAAATTGAGACAAAATGTTAACAGCGTAGGATATGTCAGGTCTTGTTTTTCCAGCTATATAAGCTAAACACCCAAGAGCATTTCTATATGGGATATCAATCATTTCGTCCTCTTCACTTTTATTGTTTGGACAGTCCTTCTTGGACAAAATGAAACCTTTTGCAATGGGTAGTGTGGACACAGGATACTTATATGCTTTAAATGTATCACACACTTTTGATATGTAGCTCTGCTGGTGGATAAACAGTTCCCTGCCTTCTTGTATGAACTCTACGCCTAACAATTTTTTCGTTTTTCCCATTTCTTTGATATCATAATGCAATTTCAATTTACTTAAAACATGATTTATATGATTTTGATCCTTTCCAAAAATTATTATGTCATCAACATACATTAATAAAACAATTTCACTATTATAGGTATAAACACAATTACAACTAGTCAATTTTTTAAAGTTCAGGCCTTCTAAAACACTATCAATTTCAAAAAACCAGTTACGACCTGATTGGTGTAACCCATATAGTGATTTTTCTAGTTTACAGACATAATTTGGATGGTATGGATCAATAAATCCTTCAGGCTGGCGCATAAAAATTTGTTCCTTTAAATCAGCGTATAAATATGCATTTTTTACATCAACTTGAAAATGCGACCAACCCAACAAGCATACAAAGATTGCAGAAAATGCTCTGACAAGAGAAAAACTAATAACTGGGCTAAAAACTTGAGAATAGGATTCAGGGTATTCCTGGCGGTTTCCCTGAGCAACAAGTCTAGCCTTATATCTCACCACTTCATTTTTATCATTTGTTTTAAGGTCATACACCCATCTGTTTCCTAACACCTTTTTATTTTTCTGGGGTGGTACCAATGACCAGACCTTTCTTTGGCGGATTACGTTCATTTCATCAGCCATTGCTTGTTGCCAGTTCTCCCTCTCAGGAGTCCTCAAACTTTGCTTGTAATTATTTGGAATGATAATTTCTGAAATGTTTGCTTCTAAAGGATTTATTGTTTCTTCATCCCCCTTTCTGAATTTAAGTTAACAACTGGACCCGATTCATTATTTTTGGTGGAAAAATCGAAAACATCTTGATCAAGTTCTATATTATGGGAATTGCAGTAGTTTTTTATATCATTTTTAGACCTTAATTTGACATCCTCGCCTTCAATCAAATAGTAAATGTCCAAGCGAGTATCATTTTTTCTTTGAACTCCTTTTCTCACCCATGGAATTTCACGACAAGATGTCCAAGATTTTGTAGGGGTGGTTTTAATTTCTTCCTCCTCGATATCCATTTCACTTAAAGGTCTTATATAAGTAAAACTGTCTCCCCCTTCCCGGCTAACTTCTTGTTTATTTTTCCCCCAAATTTGGGATTCATCAAATCTAACTTTGATTGTTTCCTCTACTTCCCGGGTTTCGGGGTTCCAAATCCTATAGCCCTTAGTGTTTATGGCATAACCGATCATTACACCTTGATATGCCCTCATGTCTAATTTTTTCAATTTCTGTTTTGGCCGACCTACGTAGGCTATACATCCGAAAATTCTTAAATGTTTAACCGATGGCTTTCTGCCACAATACAACTCAAAAGGAGTCTTCTCTCTTCCTGTTACAACAGTCCTATTTCGAACGTAATTGAAACATAAGGCTGCTTCGGCCCAAAAACAGTCTGGTAAATTTGATTCCCTGAGGAGGGTCCTTACCCCGTTCATTAAGGTTAACCCATATTTTACCACATTATGAAAAACTTAATATTTTTCATAAAAATTACTATTACAGACTAGGGAGACCTCAGGAATACACATAAAATTTTAAATATTACCAAATATGTATTTGTTTCCATTTTACAAGCTGTCATATATATAGGACGATGGTACAATCTACTACTGTATACTTGGTTTTTCAATCAAGCATTCTGGTGCGTGTGAAATGGAAGAAAACACTCTACGCAAAGTCTTAAACAATATTTTTCATGAACTGCCATTGTTTTTCTTAATACAATGCTTCTACTTATTGTGTTTTTTTTCAATTCGAAGTTTTTACTAAAACGTTTTCAGTCTGCAGCTTCAAAAGGTTCTCCGGTATGGTTCAAGTCTTGTTTTGATGAACAGACAGTTGCTTTTCAGCAATGTTTAGAAGTACACACAAACCCATCTAAACAATAGTACCTTTTCTACAGGTTTCAATTAACATTAAGGCTTCTTCTGAAGCAAACAGCTTCGATATTTTCCAAGCAGCATCCAGTACTGCTACAAAGGCATTTCGAAATTATGGTCGGTCATTACCATTTTGTATTACATATGGAAGCATAATATTTCTATATGATTTAAGTCCACACCATTTTTACACTAGTACAAAATATTTTTTTTTTTTTTTAGTTTCAATTTTCCATTATTCTGTGGGTTTTTTTTTTTTTTTTTGAAAAACTTTGCATCTTCAAAATTGCTGATGAGTGATACTTCTTTGCCATCATTTCAACGAACAGCTGTGATCTTGTGCTTCATGTGAAATTTCCTAGCGGATGTTTTAATCCCCTAATTTTCAAAATTTCAAGATTTTGGATGGTTCTTAGGGACATTTTCTCATTCCAATTTCCCTTACTGTTCCCGTTTCAAATAGTTGTTTGTTTCTGAGATGAACAAAAATATTATAAGACAAAAAAATGTATGTTTTGTGCCCTGCTGAAGTTTTAATAACGGACAGCAAATTATGAACAAATGTTTTATTTATTGTGTTATCTGAGTGTAATTCTTTCCATTTTTCATCTTTTTAGCTCTGTTATGACAGTAGAAGCAATTTTCGGAATCGGACATCTTTTTTTTTTTTGCTCCTTGATATAGTATAAAATGGAAAGTCGTAACCACCAAAAGAGTTGACAATCGAGAGCTTACTACCAAACTTCATGAGCTTCCCATTTGTGTAAATTTTTCAAAATAAAGGGCAATTATTTCAACAATGGTTGAGTGCTCAGGAAACACACCAATTTTTTGAAAAGCTTCATTAAAAAAAAATTATAAATTAGGCGAACTTTACAGTAGCTATCTAAATCAGTAGTAGAGTTATCATCAAATTGTAAAAACAGCTTGATATGAAAGAACTGTTTTCATGACATAGTTAGATGTACAAAAGTTGTTCCTTTATCGGGAGCATCTTCCCCATTTCAGTGGGTATTATATAATATCCGCTACATAACAATATGCCCAAAAAATGTTTCAATTTTGATGTTTGCAAACAAAAATCATTTTTATTCTTAGGCCACGATTACTTTCCTTTACTGCTTTCATCATATTTTCGACCACACTCTCAAAACGTTTCACGAGTGTTTTCTTCAGCGTATGTCCAACAATATCTTCTGACGATTTTCATTTGAAAGTGATTCATAAAGTTATGCAAACTTCGGGTACACACTGAGGCTGTTTTTATTTTGATATATTCATTTCTTCATTAGTGTTGATTCCTTTTGAAATGTTTATTACTCAAGGAGTCTAGAAGTTTTTCGTCAAAATCAGCGTAACTATACAGAATGCTAGAATCATCATCAGTGACTATATCTGGATCAAAAGGCAATATTTTCAAGTCAAGGTCACTCTCATAGGTTCATACTCCTGTGACATTACATATTCTATAGCTAGTTCAGTTGTTAATAATTTCTTATTCAATATGCCACATGTACACTTTATTTAATTTATTTACTTCTGAGATCAGCGTTCATACTTTGAACAACAAATATTTTTACTCAAACCGGAAGGTAGCATCACAATGTATTAAGTGCGGATGATAAGTTAGTCAACAAAAAAACTTCCTACGACCCCCAAAAACCTGCTTTTTTAACTCTTGTTGTGAGAAAACTTCATAGTATTCAGTTTTGAAAGAGAGCAATCAAGTTTCCACTCCGTTTTCCAACAGCTCAGCTACTTTTGTATGGAGCGCGCATAGCAGGGGATTTTACCATCGTCCTATTTACAGGACGGCTAATAAAACCTTCATAAAACCTATTTAAATGCAGTTTTATCTTTGCAAATTTTACTCAGTACTAATGCATATGATTAGTAATGATAAAATTGAAAGAGGATTTTGGCATATTTTCTACACAATTATTTTAATTAATTATTAAATTATACATTATGAAACTGCAAAAAATCGTCAAATTCAAAAATAAAATAAAAATAAAAATATTTATAATTGAACTCTAAAATTTTGTCTACAGTACTTATCAAATGTAGGGTTTATAAAAATACCAAATTAGAAACTAAAAATATGATAACCCTTGCTAAAATGCAATAAATATGATCTGTCCTATATACAGGACGATAGTACAATATGGGTTAAGTTGTATCTCTCTGCTATTCCATTCATTTCAGGACTAAAAGTGTTTGTTATCTGTATATTAATACCCTGGTTCCTAAGGTAATTTTCAAAACGGGCATTTTTAAATTCTTTACCGTTATCTGAACGGATTTCTTTAATTTTTTTCCCAGTAAACCTTTCAGCCCTTTTCTGGAACCTTACAAAATATTCAAACACTTCGTCCTTCGATTTCAGGAAATATACAACAGATTTACGAGAAAAATCATCAATTAAACAGAAAATATATTTCGAGCCCCCCAAAGATGGAGTGTTTACAGGCCCCATTAAATCCATATGAATTAGTCCCAATGGGGTACGAGATTGAATCCCCCGAACCGGTTTGAAAGAAACCCTGCGGTTTTTGGCTAATTTACAAGGCTCACAACTTGGAGCATTCTTATTCTTTATATCTAGTCCATACACATGTTTTTCTGTTTTCATTATATCTTCATTATTTTCATGACAAAACCGCTTATGCCAAACTTCCAGATTCAAGGGACTCAATCTTTCCCCATTGACCTGATTAGAATTTTCAAAAATTTTACAATTTGATACTATAGGCTTGAGTTCTTTAAAAACATATGAAAAAGGTTTTACATAATACAAATTATCCTTTAAAAATGCATCAAAAGCTTTTCTCCCCCTTTAAACACTGATAATTTACCATTTGAACAAGAAAAATTGAACCCATGTTTATCTATGCAAGGACAGACATTAGATTCCGTCTTAAACCAGGAGCATAAAATACATCATTCAAAGTTATCTCATTAATTTTTCCATTTACTTTAACATTAAAAATGATTTTACCAATTCCCTCTATTTGGCTCTGTACTCCGCCTACTGCTACTTCCATTTGAACATCTTTTACTTCATTTAGTTCAAGGAACAACTTTTTGTTCCTACAAAAATGAGCAGTGACCCCAGTATCTACTGCAAATCCCTCATTTTGATCGCTATTACTGGCTTCTAAAACCTCATGGTTTGTTTTAATAGTACAGAAAAAAACAAATTTCTCATTTCTACCATTTTCATGTCCTGAATTAGCTTTATCATTTTCTTTCCTTGAAAAATTTCTACTTTTATTTTTACTTCTATGCCAACATTGACTTGCCAAATGTCCAGGCTTCTTACATAGAAAACATGTTTTCTGTTTAAACTCCCCCCCTGAGGATTCTCCATATCTTGAGGTGGCACTTATCACCACTGATTTGCCCTTGCCATTCTCCCCATTATTAAGGTACTTAATACGTCCTTCTTCAGCTAACAATTCTGTTGAGACATTTGAAAGTGTGAATTTTTTTTTCTTCCCAACGGTATATATTTTATACAATTCCCCGAAAATCCTCAAATAAATTTCTAATAAGTTGAAAACTTTGTAACTTTTCATCCATTACATAATTACTTTCTTGTAACTGTTTTAAAATTATCCTTAGCCTTGATGCAAACATCCCAATACTTTCGTTTTCTAGGATTCTGCATGAAAAAAATTCTTCCCATAAACTAGCAACTCCGGCCAGGGATGAGGGTTCAAAATTTTGTTTGAGAGTTTCCCAAACGACCTGGGGATCTTCAATTTCAAATATTAATTGTTTAAGTTCATCATTTATATTTAAATAAATCAATGCCTGATTGGCTTTCTTTTTGTTTTCGGGCACTTCCCGATTTAATGTTTTATCTTTTGTTATTTCCCACAGGTCCCTCTCTATAAGAATCATTTTCATATCCCTTGACCATGTTGAACAGTTTTGGTTATTTAACTTTTTAATGCTTCTGTAATCTTTTCCCATTTTTAAAATTTAAACTCAAAATACCAAGACACAGAGGTAACCACGCTCTGCTACCAAATGTCAGGAGGAAAAACTAATTAAAGTTCTTGGTGGACCTCACAAATGTGTCTTGGTTGAGTCAAATTAAAAAGCATATTTAAGTAAATCATTAACATTTATTAGTACTAAAATACAACATGTTAACAAGAAAAAAGGCTTCTTAAAAATATATTATTCTTGTAGAATCCTATCCAGCAATAATAAAAATATTGCAGCGAACATGAACAATAAATAGAATAGTTATACCGCAGGTGCTCCTAAAAAAGTTCATCTTGATAATGGGAAAACTGTCCAGCGATATCAAATCATCTTCCGCCAGTTGATTCCAAACGAAGTCTTGAAACATCCATAAGGCCGGCCGGCCCTATTCATTTGACATGTAGATCAAGTGGAACGCTATTCCATCATCAATTGGACGGTAGATCCAAGGGCTGGTAGCCCGCTACAACAACTTATGCCGGAGGAGACATCCTGGTTATGGTTGCAGGAGAGAGCGAGATCGATGGACGGATGTCCACCGCTTAAATACAGCTTCGATGACGTTCCACACAATTTACATATTCTTGGTTGCAAGTTCGATGAAATTCACTAAGAAAACTCAAATAAATATTCTTGGCAACACTTAATTTCGTTGAAACAGTTACATTGACGGACAAGATTTCTTTTCACTATGATTTTAACTGAACCGTCAACCAAGCACCGTGCGGTTTGTTTACATTTCTTACTACGTATGCAGGAAAGAACGAAAGTTTTGGGACTGTATTTAATTAGTGCGGCGTCAAGATATGGAGAGTCCCCTCACATAAAAATAGTTAAGTATTATTAATATCATTTCCCCAGTACCGGAAAGTCAAGAAAACAAATAAAAAAATATCAAATATTTTGACAATATTAACTAAGTTACTCATAAATACTAAAAAGAAACGATCTATCATTCCTGTATTTTTAGCAGAGCTTATTTACACATGCATAAAAGTTATAACTTGGCAGCGGTAAACAATCAGAGCTTCAGAACTAACACAAATATGACGATTTCAAAGTCTTTATACTATTGCTGAACGAACAGCCGATAGGAGAGCCAGTAGTATCCAGTTGATGCTGCTTCCTAGTAGAAAACGGAAAAATTAAGACATTCGTCATCTTGCCCCGGTCTCCCCTACCTACTACGATCTGCATCAAATTTTGTTTGTAGCATATTTAACTCATTCTCCTGCTATGTAAAAAAAAAAAAATAAAATAGAAGGGTGTTTTTTGTTGTTAAGTTGTGTTGTTTTGTAATAAAAAAATAAAGTTTGTTTTACAGAAAATACAAGTTTTCTATTACTTTAAAGTCCTTTTAAGCTTAAAAAGAGGCCAAAAACTTTTCAGAACAATTAATACTGGACTCTCAAAGGATTTATATCAATAATCGCTAAAAAGTTGTTTGCTTTTGAAAAGAATTGTGCAAAAACCTCCGTTTCAGACTTCGCAAAAATAAAATAATAAAAAAAAATAAATAAAAACACTTCTGATTGGAAGTGTACTAAATATTACGCGGAGTTTGCTCGTTAAAAGCAAGTTTTGTTCTCGTCAAAACAGGGCTCTCTATAAGCGAGTCCGACTGTACAAGTATTTTACTTCGGAAAATAATTCAAGCCATTAGTACAGTTTTTTTCCTGCAACTACTGGTGTAACAGTGAAGTCAAATTTCTTCACATAATTAATTCTTAGTTTGGGGTTTTACTATTTGATTACATGAGGGGATTTTTCAACTAATGGACGGAACGGGGAAAAATCAGTTCCAATGCGTTTCTGTAAATATTGTTTTTGAGCAGCAAGAGTACACTCGCTGTGGAAAAAATAAACGGGATACTTCCGAAAATCCTGTGTCTCTTTCGGGAAATGATTGCGACTTGGGTAATATTATTCTAACAATAGTATTCGTGAAACATTTAAGAAATAGGGTCTGGTGGGGTAAAGTGGTCATAAAATCGTAGGTTTTCAACTTAGGTGGATAATAAAAACAGTAAATTTTTTAAACACTTCAACTTTTTTTGTTGTTATTTTACATTGCATTATTAAAGAACACGGTACATTGCATTTCAGGGAAAAAATGTTGAATTTAAGTAGTTTTGTAACACTTTCATTTCCCTTTGTATTTATGACCACTTTACCCCATGGGATGGGGGAAAGTGGTCATAACATGGGGTAAAGTGGTCGTAGTTTAAAAAAACTGCACAACCGTTACAAATAACCCTAATTTTTGTATATTTCGGTTATTCTTATAGTTACAAGTATATGTACGAGTATATACGGGTATACACGAGTCTACTATACGTGTCGTGTAGACACGAGTAAACATGTTCATATATGAATAGATACATGTATACATCAGATGCATGCACATGCCTACTCAAGTATATACGTGTATACACGTATATACTCACGCATGTATACGTGATTACCTATAGGAGTGTATACGTGTCTACACGAGTATATACGTATCACGTGTATATGCGAGTAAAGCGTAGAAAAGAACATCATATGCGTGTTTTGCGCTTGTATCTCGAATATATGCGTGCATACCTGAGTATATACGTGTACAGTCGACGTATATACGCATATATAAGTGTACATACATACTTATACGCGTATACACGAATTAATTCGTGGATTTATCCAGTGCGTGTTTGTACGTGTCTACTCACGTAAATATATATGAAAGCACGAGTATATTCGTATGTTTACGTGTAAACACGATTATATACCTGTTAGATGTATATACGTGCATTTACATGTATACACCAGTACATGTATCCACGTATATCCACGAGTATATCCGCTAATATACATGTATGCTTACAGAATGTATCCAAGATTTTTTGCAAAATCTAAGTGGTGTGAAAGGGGAGGATAAGAAGCAAAGAATCACAAGGAACTTATGGTCGCTGACACGCTACATGCACAAAAGGTCAGAAACTGACGTTAGCAAAACAGGTCAGAAATTTGTTACACAAAGATGATTTTACCCGACATTTTAGTTTTTAAGACATATTTAGAGCAGTTGTTAAAAGTTACGGCCTGTAGTAGTTCTAATACACGCATTGCAACGAAGGTGCAGCGACTGATGAAAGTTTTTCAAAAGTCTCGTAATTGCAACAGAGTGATTGCGATGCATGTATTACAGCTGCCGGCCGCAAATTTCATCAATAACTTTAAAATTTTCTTAAAACCTAAAATGTTGTGTAAAATTGTCTTTGTGTAATAAATTTGTGACATGTTTTGCATCCATCCGTTTCTGGCTTTGCATGCATGTAGCGCGTCAGCCTTGAGTTTGATTCTGGATGTTTCTTATGATTCTTGCTTCTTATCCTCCCGTCTAACACCATTTAATAATTTGACCAAGAGTTTAGACTCACCCTGTATACATGTATATCATATGCTTGTGTGCAAGTGTCTACTCGAGTACGTACGCGTATATACTTGTCTCCCTGAGTATATAATTGTTCGTATATATACGAGCATATAAGCGGGAATACACGTGTATAGTCGAATGTATATCTGTATAGATAAAAAATACTTGCAGGTACCCAAATACGTGTTTATTGGTGCATTTATGTGAATACGTATATATACGTGCCTACACGAGTATATGGGTATACAAACGCGTATACTTGTATATTTAACCCTGTTTATTGTAAAAACAATACATATTAAGTGAAATTAATATTTAATTTATATCTGTCTTATACTTAAAGATTTAGTGACTTTAGAAGAACAATATTCGTTAAGCCTAATATTATGACCACTTTACCCCATCTTGCTTAAATTGTTCTAACAAATTATTCAAAATAGATTCAGCTAACTGCTAATGAGTAAGAGTTCTTGAGACATGTAGGAAACTTCCTGCGCAGTCAATCTGTTCATAATTCTAACAAACAAAATTTCCCAAGGAAGTTAAAAAAGGTGTTTAGATTTTAAGAATTTTCATATTTTCACAAAATATTTTTTTTTACCAAATAAAATTTTGCCAGTTGTAAAATTTTGTATTCAAAATATAGTTTATAAATGCACTACCCTAAAATAAAATTTTCACATTTATTCGAACATTAATTTCCAAGCTATAGCCATTTATTTGAATTATGACCACTTTACCCCATTGACCACTTTCCCCCACCAGACCCTACTATGCTTGATTAAATTCACTTCAAATATCTAGTAGCGTATCTATGAGGTTTCAAGCTGATAGCTTGCGTTCTACCCCTTTTCATACAAATTCAATAGCACCAGTGATTTTTGCAATGGAGCATGACTAACAAATAATGTTAGTATTTGAACCAAATACAGGATACATTTTTTAGTTATATTTATAACATTTTCCTCTTCCAAATTATTTTAAGGTGCACTTCTTTTCCTATCGAGAGTTAAAATGCCGCCCCATTTGGGAGATAATAGTCTCCACCACCCCTCTCTGATACACCATTAGTGTATACAGGGTGTCCAGCAAAGGACTCCCTGGTTTCAAAATTAAATATCTCGAAAACAAAGGACGATATTGAAATAAAATAAATGGTTTGTTTATTGTGAAACCCATAAAAATCATATACGGGAACTTGTAAATTAGTTTTTAAAAGTTCCAACAGGTGGCGCTGCACGCTGTAATTGCAATAAAAGTCGCCATAAATAGTGCTGCGAAGAGGTTGGACGATAATTTCTAGCGTACATGTAAGCATATCTGAGAGACTAAACTACTGCTGAAACAACTAACCTCTTCGCAGCACTATTTATAGAGACTCCTATTGCAATTACATTGTGCAGCGCCACCTGTTGGCAGTTTTTTAAACTAATTTCCAAGTTCCTGTATATGATTTTTATGGGTTCCACAGTAAGCATACCGTTTATTTTATTCCAATATCGTCCTTTGTTTCCGAGATATTTAATTTTGAAACCAGAGAGTCCTTTGCTGGACACCCTGTAGATTACTTAATCTGACATGGTAAATACGCCACACATGCAAACTTCTTTTTTTCCATTAAAAAATCAGGATTACTCAATTTCCCTTTTTTGCTCTACTCTTAAAAGTTTTTCTTAACATTTTTGCTCTAATATAATCAAAAAAATATTTTACTTCAAACCGTAACTTTTTTCGAAAAAATCTTAGCAAATTGCCACTTGTCCTGCTTTTATGCCCCTGTAAGCATGTGAACGATCTTTACTTTGCTAGAGACCTTGTAAAAATTTGGAGACTGTTGATTGGTTACCAAGTAAATATGTCATTCATCTCCTTCATACCTTGTTTCGCAAGCTCTAATTATTGTTTCATTTCAAAGCAAGATTTTCTAGACAGTTTTCGAAGGAGTGTGTATGAAGGGTGGGGGGGGGGGGGGGATTAAAACGTTCAAACATAAGTTCAGAAGATTCTGAGGAGTGAAATTTGTTTACACACGTTGGATACGGGGAGAAAATTAAAAAAAAAAAAAAACATGACCAATTCCTTTGCATCTGCTGGCTAATCAAGAGAACCAAAACTATTACAAGGTGTGTTTAGATTAGTAAAAGTTGTTTACATGAGTGGATGGTGGGGTGCAATGGAACAGTCGAGAATCAACTAATACCTAGGTTTCACCTATGTTTCATGCATCTATCATTTGGAAATATTATGGCAAAATTGCCCTCATGTTGCACGGCGAGGAGAGTTTGCCACATGTTGTTGTTGTCGTATCCCTCGCTGCAGAAAAAAAAAAATGTGTTTTCTGGTGCTGTTGAACTTCTGTAGGTGCATTGTCAAACGTTTTAATCAACTAGTACGCATATGACTTGAACGGCAAAATGTTAAGCATAATATAAGCTAAAAAACATTGTAGTTTATTATACCGGGTTACTACAAAAAATTCATTCGTTTTTGAATTGCACGTACAACAATGAGAAACACATGAAAATAACCAGACTCACCTAGATTTAGAATTATGTAGAACAGGTGGTAATACGAGTACAGTATTTTTAAAATGAAGACAAAACAAGAAAAGCGTTTATTTATTTATTTTTTTTTTTTTTTTTTGTATGTGTAACAATATTCTTGATATTCATCTGTTCTTGCAGCACTTTGGGAGCACATTAATGACTGTTAATTTACCCGCACTGCCAAAAGGTAAAATAACGAAGGATAGCTTCCATCCGGCATTGTAACTTTACCAGGACGACGCTGGACGCTATCAAGACTTTAACACAAGCGCGAAAAAACCCCCCGCCCTCCTATTTTGTTGCCATTTAAAAAATACTGCACTCTTATTACCACCACTACACCAAACCTTATTCAGTTTATTGCTACTTTCATACATTCATCATCGTCAAACGTGCAAAACTTTTAGATGTACAGCGTTTCAAATACAAATGAACCTTTTGCAGTAACCCTGTACTGTGGCAGACCAATCTAAATTATTTTTATCTGTAATAATTAGACAATACTGCTAATTCAAAAAATAAAACAAAAATATAGTAGTACAGCAAAGGTCACTCACACTAAATTAATTCCTTAAAAAAATAATTGCGATAAGCTTAAATGCTTTTTGTCTCTCCAGTCAAATTTTTAAAGATGGAATCGGTCTTGATACTCCACGCCTCGATTATGGTCAAACTCAGAGAAAGAATTTTAATATAAGCTGCTATATAAGAATTGTGATCGAATTCTGAATTATTGAGTCCGTTTCGTAAAGATAATATGTTCCTTATTGTTTTCTTCATCCATCATGGCATAAAAATCTGGGGCTACTACACAGCATCATCAATCATGTGGTCGACACAAGTTTGCACCAAGAATTGATATAGCTGAAATGTTTTCTATTTTTACTTTTCCTCGTTTAAAAAACACATTTTTTTTTAAAAAAGTATACTTAAAACTACGCCCTAAAAGACTTAAAGAAAAAGTCAGAATAAAGTATAAAATAATACTGAAAGTTAAAAACAAATGCTTCAAAAAGCGTTTGATACATTATCAAAAACAAAATTTTCTCTATGCCGCATTAAAACAATGGGGAGAAATAATAAATAATAGTTATAAATAACAATAAACAAAACAGTGAGTCCATTTGTTTTTTGGAATTCGCGAAGTTTTCATCCGAGAGTATCTACTAGTTATCTGAAGAAACGTTTTTTCGGGTTACATATTTTAGGGGAACTTTTACTCGATTGATTTTCCCTTTTCAATAAGAAGTGGAAGATAAAAAAAACTTTAAGGCTTGAAAGGAAACTTTAAGATTTCAAAGGTAGCTGAAACGTGCATGCAGAAGATTATAATCGTAACACTCGGCAAAAATATCAATTCGACAAAAAAAAAAAAAAAAAAAAAAAACAAGTCACATTACTTTTTAGCAGCTTTAAAATAGTTTTGGTGTATCAAAATTTACCAGCTGATGGTTTTACGCGCTGATGTGTGCCTCATATGACTTCCCTTTAGTAAGCAAGTTGAATACCTTAGAGTAAGCAAGGAAACACTTGAAATCTCCCCGCCCCCCTTAGTTTGTCGCGAACCGAAGTGAAAAAGTGTTTTCAGAGATTAATTTTCCCAATATCGGTAATTTTAACGTGATTCAATGGTTAACTCTCTCTAAATATCGCAATAGCGCCAAATTGAAACCAGATTCGAAAACTAATTTCTTTCGCCAAATTTGTCGTCAGGTTGAGGACAAAATTTGACGACCAAAAGCTTGGCGACATATTGCCAGTGTTCGCCAAATCATAACATCACTTGAGTTTGTATTGAAGTTAACAGTGATTTCCCCCCAAAAGATGTAAAATACCCTCATTTGGAACATCCTAATGCAACCAAAAGGGGAGGTGCACAATTAGACCCCACTAGGAGTCAACATTCCAAAATTTCAACATTCTAGGGCATACTGTTTTTACGTTATGCGAGATATGTATCATACGCACATACAGACGTCACGAGAAAACTCGTGGTAATTAACTCGGGGATCGTCAAAATGAATGTTTCGGCAGTCTATATGTTCTTACGTATATATGCACGTGCGGTCGGGCCGAAAAAACAACTCAACACTTATTTGGGGGTGAGTAAAATGGAAATTTCGGCCAATATTTGAATGAAATTTTTTTCGCGAATAAAAGGAAAGTGAGTAGTAATATTTGTTAATTAATTTGTTGAAAGATTTCAACAGAACCAACTCAAAACTCGATTTGATTTTTTTAAAGTAATATTTTATTCATTTATTTTATTTATTCGTGACTTCATTTTTTGCTTTTAGGGGTATTTTTGCGTTGCGCAAAATCTACTTTCAGTCTTCCTTAAAAAGTTTAAGTGATAGAAGCAGTAATTGGGGAGAAACGTGGGCAAACGCTGTCTCCGGACAGATTTTTCTTTTTTGTAAAATTAATGCAAATATAATGTGAACAGGTTTCAAATCATCTTTTCTTTTGTTGACTCTCCCCCCCCCCCCTCCATCCCAAAATCCCAAAGTGAGTTACCTAAAATACTTTTTTTTTTTAACAACAGCGTTGGCTAACTAACTTTAACATCTTAACTAACAATATGCTCTTACTTTCTTAACGGTAACTGATTTATATGAGAAGAGGATTTCCCAGGGTTTAAAAAATGGCAGAGGCGTATTTGGTCATTGATGTTTTACGGCTTTTTGAAAATGTCCCAATTACATAATTTTATTCATAACAGAAATTACTGATCCATGCCGTTAGACTACAACAACAACCAGATAATATCAAGTTGAGAAAGATTTTCCTTGGAATGTTAGCTTGAAGCTTGTCTACAAACAACATTGTCCCACTTATAAAATTACATTCATAACAGAAAAGATTGGTTTACGCCGTTAGAGTACAATAATAATCTGACAACATCAAGTTCAAAAAAAAAAAAAAAAATTAGTTCAATTTCTGAAAGCAATGTTGTTTGTGAAATGTTCGCTTAAAAACTGTTACAACAAGTTTTATTACTTTTTATTACGCTGAAGGTCAAGTATATGTAGTTTTGAGCCGAGTTAGATCCCTAGAGGGACTAATAATCAGTAATTTTGACCGCCACAAGTTACTTAATAGTCCTGACGATATAAACTATCTCAATAAAATGACAAGATTGCAAAATTTACCGTCTTATAATCATAATAACTAAGTCAATGAAAATGAACTAAAAAGTGTAAAATAAAAAACAATTACTAAATAAAAACAAAAACCCGACTGCGTAAAAACCAAAAAAAAAAAAAACTAAAAAGAAAAAATATAAACCCAGTAATCGATACACACATAAGACAAATCATAAATTAAAAAGCAGAATAGAAGGACAAACAGTCGGATTTTACGGGGTTCCTTTATTGGTTAAAAAGGAATGGGATCCGACTGTGATCCGTCTATTCTGCTTTTGAATTTATGATTTCTCTTACGTGTGTATATCGATTATAAAACTATTTCAATGGTGTAGTTATTCAGTAGTACTTAGTTACATTTTAAATTACTGGGTTTATATTCTTTTTTCCTTCTTAGTTTTTTTAGTTTCTTCGCAGTCGGGTTTTTGTTTTTATTTAATAATTATTTTTTATTTCTTAAGTTCTTGTAAGTAATTTAAAATTTTTGATTAGAAAAAGTTGGCAAATTCTCTAGAAAATCTAGACTGCAAACAAAAAAATTATTTGCAGCTAGTTCGTATTATGTAATTGTAGAAGGTTGTTTAACTTCATTTTTCAGGCCACCGGGCAAAAAATCTAGGTGCCCATTATTTGTCAAGTTCTGCATACATGGTGTACATAAATGCAAAAAGAAATATATAAAACAAATATATATGTATACCCCCACCCAAAAATGTAAGTTCTGAGCATTACTGATTTTAATGGCATATATTTCTAATTTAGATTTTTGCAACTCGTTAAAAATACTACGTAGTTTCTTTTCATACTTTGAGATAATGTTTCGACTTAAGTAGGTATTATCCGTTTTTCACGAGAAAGCACTTCGCCCAGCCTTCTCGAACGCTGAGTTCAATATTACGCGGGGGTGATCGGTGAACATATCCACGTGCTTTGATGTGCAAAAAGTATTAGTTTCCTTTACATCACTTGCTTCACTTGTCCGTCGCTAATTTCGTTATTTTTGCATTTTAAAAACTGCTGGGCGATTCTGGAAAAAATGTCCCGTGCATAACGCTTAGATTTTTATTTTATTCAAGTAACTATTAATTAGATGTGGGATTAACTATTTTGCTTGGATATAATCTTGAAGCATGTATTGTTTCCGAATAGCATTATTTTTTGAAGGCTTTAGTTAGCTGGAAAAAATAAAAAACTTAGCGTTACGCACCGGACATTTTTTTTAAGGTTTCGCCCTGCTGCGGCTATGACAAAATGCTATGATCTGAATATACCTTCTGCCGAAAACAGCGAAATAGAATCATCGGATATCACATGACGAAGGCGGAGTCAAGTGCCCTCTCGTGGGTAACAGACAATACCTTACAAGAATGACTTCCGAAGCAATATATATAAATACTAGCAAAAATACCCGGCATTGCCTCGTTGAATAATTTTTGGGAGAAACAATCGGTTATTTTCATTCGTTTTCTGTTTTAACAGAAAGAACTTAAAATATACCGCTTTGACGTTATTAAAAATTGAGCTTCATCCTTACACAGAGAAGTAAAATGACAATAAGTATGAACATATCCCCACTAAATTTCACTTACGCTTATAAGCCGTGACAATCGCTGAAACTCATGGCAACAAAGAGGGCGCTACAGGGAACCCCTGCTTCCATTACGTTGCATTAATTGGTGTATGCAGGCGTTCCGTTCAGCAGCTCTTGTGGTTAAAATGGGCGACGACCAATCAAAAGTAAATAAACTTTGAAACGTTGACATTGATTGGTGGATACATGAGCGGATCATAGTTGCATCGGTTTAACACAGAAAAGACATAAATTGTCAAGGCCCGTTAAGCGTCAGCGCCATATAGTAGGGTCATGGTAGGAAGAACAAAATAGTAGGTTAGAGCGGGGTTAGTTGAGCACAGGGGCATGTTGAGCAATCGATATATCTCGAAAACTATTCACCACAACGTGTAGACATCAAATGCCGGAAAGAAAGGGTTATGGGAAGGGAACTCATCGCGCGATCTTCAATTTCAGCTCGACAAATGAGTGAAGTATACGTGCACATTATTTTGTGACAAAAAAAGTAAAAAATTCATTCGCCGCAAGTTTTTGTCTGTATTAGTCTAATGTTATCCGTTTTCAGTCAGGCAAATATTTTATCTTAATATGTAAAAATCTTTTGTGCGGACGTTTGTCACCATAAGACTTTTAAACGGCTGGGCCAATTTTGATCAAATTTTTTGTGTGTACTTGAGTTGTGGTAAGCATGGTTTCGAAGCGCGATGGATCGAATTGGAAACGTTTCTGTTAATTCATTAATTTAAACATTGGATGGTTATATCTCCCAAATCTTACTAATATTATATATGCGAAAGTTAGTCTGTATGGATGTATGGATGGATGTTTGTTACTCTTTCACGCAAAAACTACTGAACGGATTTTGACGAAACTTTACAATAATATAGCTTATGCATCAGAATAACACATAGGGTAGTTTTCGTCCCGTTATGGGGGGCAAAACCCCCTTAGGGGGGCAATAAAACACAATTTTTGTATAAATTCTCTAATATTGGGATGAAAAAATACTTGCACATATTTACATTATATGTCCATCGAAAGCTCTGATTTTTCTGCTGAAGATGGCACCTGTTCGAAATTTCTAAGTAGAATAAAAAACGAGTTATGAGCTTTTTAGATCCATGTTCGAAGGCTTTCCTCAACTCAATACAGTATTTAGTGTATCATCTCAACTTCCTGTCGATAGCGACAATTGTTGTATTGTTGACTTTCTTTGCTTTTCGTGATTGTTCAAGGCTTTTCTTAAGTCAAATCTTGAAGTAAGATTTTTGCACAAAATTGGCAAATAATACATGATTTGGCTGGTGATTTTCCATTTAAACGGAACTTTAATGTAATTAATGGTTTTTATTATTATTTATGCTGATTGAACACTTACTCATTATCCAAACAACCAGCAGATCGCCAAAATTTTTGCAGTAATCTCACTTTTATTTTAAGACTTTGGCTTGGGGTGAGTTGAGCCAGTATTGCTCAACTGACTTCCGCTACTTAAAACAAAAATAGTAATATATGTTTTGCTTTTGTTAGGATGCGGACTTATAAAAGGAAAACTACACGACGTTCTTACACTACTGACGACTTGAACGATGCTTCAAAGGCTGTCAATGATGAGCGAAAAAGTGTGAATGCTGCTGCAAAATAATTCCATATCAAACGGATGACTTTGACAAAATGTTTGAAGAACTTGAATGGTGGTGATTCATCGGTGGGTTATGCAAAACCGAAGAAGTTTTTCTTCTCAACAAGAAGACTCTATATAACAAAAAAGTATTTGCTGCAAATGGCATCAATCTATTAGGAAATATTTCCCAAAAGACGTTCGTCGCTTTGCCTACGAGTGTGCTGTTAAATTTAGCATTAAAATTTCATCCGCCTGGACTCCAAATAAGGTGTCCGGAAAAGATTGGCTTACCAAGTTTTTAAAACGAAATCCAAAACTATCCATCCAAAAGCTAGAACTATTTTAGTTAATTCGAAAAAAAAAAAACCTTTAAGTTTTGTTAATTTGTCACTAAAAGACTATAAAAAAGCGTTGATTGTCAAACAGAAATTTAATTTCATCTCTAGTTATCATTTTTTCTATGGTTTAGCCAGACATTGTACGTGATTAACTTGCCCCATACCCTTGCTCAAATTACCCCATCTATGGGGTACGTTGAGCAAGTTTGACCTTTTGCATTTCGACAGCCGTAGCTCTTAAACGTGTGCTATTAGCATCAAGTTACTACGGACACTTTTGTAAAGGGATACATTACTAATCCATCAGGTTGCATAACAATCGATTAAGACTTACCGCTGAGGAGCTATATCCACTCAAGTGAAAAATTGCTCAACTAGCCCCGTCCTACCCTATTTAGTTAGAAATGAAAGAACGACGTTTATAAGCATCATATAAAAATTTGAAGGATTTATATAAACATTAAGATTAATCAGTTAATTTCTTTTGAACATACTCTAAAAATTTCTCCACATGGCTATTGAGATAAAACGGTTTTAAAAAATGTATCCACCCGTAATCCCACTATACTTGCTTCTGTTATTTTAGGAAATTTCAATTTTTGTGGGTTTTTACTGCGATTTAAAATGTTACCAAATTTGCGGTAATCCTTTGGGGTACCTTCTATTATGCTACCCCTCCCTACTTTGTAAAACTGCCTGTTATTCATTCTCATCAAAGAGATATTGTCGCCAAATACTGAGATATTTTTGGTGACCATAAAATGATGCTAAACATTTTCATCCGAAAAGTCTCCGAAATAAGTAGTAAAACTTAGCGAGTGTTTGAAATTGTGCACAAATTAATAGAAGTTTTTGTGCTGTTTATGGATTTGCTTAATTTAGTTAGCGGATCATTTTACATTTTAATAAAAGTTTTAAAGCTTCTTTTAATTGCAATGTTTTGGTTATATGGTGAAAGCTGAGAAACATTATTACGTATTCTTCGGCTTCAAAAACAGAGACAGTTGAATAAATTGCTTTACGTTATAGTTGAATTGTTATAATTAATTATTGGTAGCTTTTCTAATTACTACGAAAGTAATTTATATATTTAATAACTGATTTCCAATTGTATGCATAAACTCGTTTATAAATAATATACTTAGAGACATTTTTAAAAGACTTTTTTTCTCCCAGAATAGGAAAAATAGACTTTTCTGTCCATATGTTAAAGCCCAATTGGTGAAAATCTATTATGTTATTGAGAAAGATGGATATCATATTTGAAATCAGCGCACCTAGTAGAATAAAAGTCACCCATTACCGCACAATCACTTTTTCCTGCCCCGAATTTTTGGGTCTGCGTAATTTTAAACTATCAACACTTCCTGTTTTCTAACTGTTGGCAAAATCAATTGTCTTTTTACTTAGCATCGTTATCGATTATTGGCATAGATAAGGACAAAAATTGTAAGAAAGCAATAAATTTTAAACTTGCTCCAGAGAAGCCTTGATTCAAAATTTTCATTATGATTACTACTAATATTACTGTTTTAAGGCAACGAATTTTGATAACAATGGGTTTTATATTTAACTAATGGTACCCGCACGGCTTTGCCCGTAGTAGAAAATTAAAAGGTTATTTGGTTCGCCTGTATATGTACAAATAATGGATGATGAATTTCTCGCCAATTTGCTATGTTCATTTGCTTGCCCATGTTACGGTTCCACGTTATTATAATTTAGTAATTTACTGTTCCACTTTGTGATAATTTGCTCGGTAAAATTTTCCTAAAATTGGAACAGAAGAAGAACAAAATCCAATTTTTGAAAAATTGCTTCGAGGTGTTCACCGCTATGCTACGAACTAATTTTGTACCAAATTTCATGAAAATTGGCCGAACGATCGAGGCGCTATGCGCGTAACAGAGATCCAGACATTCAGACACACATACTTTCAGCTTTATTATTAGTAGAGATCATTTAATGGGGAAATTACATGAAATTTGCTGTTTTCCATAATAATTTTTTTTAAACTAAGTTTTTTGGAAATAAATTATAGACTATGTTTCTTTCCGATGATGTAGCTATTTATGGTGAAAAAATAGTTAAAATAGGTCGAGTAGTTTTTGAAGCTTACCTCGGACATACATACTAACAAAAGTAGCCATTTATTTATTTAGTTACATAACATTTTCGTCACAAAGTTCATCATAAACTTGCTTATTCGAATAAATAAAGTAATTTTAATCCTAGTTGTGCTCAAAATTCTTCTCAGAAAACTTTCGAATTGAGCAAATTTAATCAAATAAGCACTACTTCATTACTGATAAAGGGCAAATTAATAAGAATGCACTCATATAAAATACAATAAAATGCCCAGTAAATGCTAAACTCCCTTCTTAAGTTACCAAGCATAATGACATTTCTAGATTAAGTGAGTATTTTCCAACACTGGGAGCGCAACACGAAACCTTCTAACTTAATCTAAGAGGGTTGAAACAAGCATAGCTTAGTTTATTTGCATATCCTATTATCAAAGTCTCGTTTCTAGGGAATTCTTAATTAAATGCATGCTGGTGTAGAATAGATAAGTGAATACTCACTGAAAATATAACCTTGTTTTATATTAGTAAGGAACACTAGTTATGTGATATTGGTGCTATATCTTTATTTCCATTTATTTAAATCATAAGTTAATAACACATTTTGTTTGAGGGTTTGTGTTTAACTACTTCATTAACTCAATATGGCCAGTGGCAGTGAGAAAATGAATACCCAATGTCTATAGTTGGCTACTGTGTATAATTAAGAATATATATATATCATTAATAATGATAATTGCTTAGTTATTTACCTTAAAATAAACATTTTGTTTTTCAAAATCGATATTTTTTGACTTTTATTCTAACTCATCTGAAATTATATGATGAAGTGTAGCATTTTGATTTGAAGTTTACTTTTGTTCATAAAGCAATCAAAAAGTAAGTTTTATATACATTTCTTAATTCTCAAGCACACACATCATTGTCCAAAATTATGCATCTGCTGTTTTATTATTGAAGTAAATAATAAGTGACCGTGTTAATGGTTGCAAATGTTTACCTCCCCCCCCCCCAGTTTTATATATGATCGTATGTAGATTTAATTTTTAATGTATTTGCATTCTTTGTTTTTTTTTTTTTTTTTGGCAGAGGAGGAGAAGTCGAAATGCTTTGGTTTTTAATTGAAAGAAGGCACTACAAACTATTTTATTTTGAAAAAGTATTTTTTAGGTGTTATTTTTATTTTTAATTATTCTTATCTTACTCCTGCAAACGGTTAAAGATTTGTTTAGTTCCAGAACAGCTAGAATATAAGATGTTTTTCAATTGTTTAAAAATATAACAAACTAAATTTGTTAGCCTTTTTTTTCGCTTTTTTTAGACTTGAAATTTCATGTTGGGAGAAATGTTCCCGTATTGCTGTTTTTGAATTTGTCAGAAAAATAAACTGTGTTATTTTCGTTATTTCCCTATGAAAATATACAGTGAAAAGCTAAAAGTATTTGAAACTTTAGACACAGTATATCTTTAATAATATACGCTGTAATTAGAAAAGGTTATTATTAACTAGTTTTATGTAAGTGCTGAGGCCACGTACTGATGTTGTGTTATTGTTATAATGCGTCTTTATGTTCAGTTTACATATCGCACCCCGTAAACATAAGTGACAACTCGAAATTTTCAAAAAAAAAAAAAAAAAAAACCTATAAGCCGACTAAAAATTTGAATGATCTTTTTTTTGGCTACAAAGCATAGACAAAGTTAGTAACTAGTGCGTAGTGGCACATAAATAATAAAATAAATCGTGAAAAATCATTAAAAATTTCATGATTTGGAGGAAAACTTTTCGAATTTTAACCACAATCAATTTAGATGAGGAAAAAATGCCAATAAATATAATATTGTGAATGTTTTGGGCATATTTTATGAACTTGAGATATTGTGTTAAACCACAGATTTTCCCCCATTGTGGTCCTTTTTTTTGAATTATGCCACTTTAGTTGCCAGGACGCGATAACTTTAAGTGCACTATCTGTTCACATACAATTTTGCAAAACATTTTCCGTTCAGATTGTATGGATGAAGTAAAAAATGCTTAAGCATCCTACAACTTCTTAGTTACTCAAATGAAATAGCTTTCTGGTTTAGCAAATGCTAATTAGGCAACTAAAATGAATACTTTCAAGTACCGTAAACGTTTACTGGGATACTTATTTCAAAACTGAACTGATTGAAAAAAATCGTGCAGGTGATAAAATGTGTAGTTTGCGCCATTAGAAAAAAGCATAAAGAAATTTGCATTAGAAGCATCAACTATTCCGGCAATTGACATTGAGGCTTATTGGGAGAAAAAACAATTTCCTTAAGTAGATAGTCGGTTTTGCGAAACGAAAATAGCAGACAGGCATTTTCGTAAATTGAATTGTGAAGACATCTCCAAACTATTTCCGTAAATAACTTTTGCGCGTAGTTGCAAGTCTAGGTATTAAAGTAGCATTTTACTTCAACTGAACGTAATGTTAAACCTTATATTATTTTAATAAGATTGAGGCTTTGCTCAGTTAATCAGTGTGTGGTCACGAGCATGAAAACTATGTTAACGGGATTCATGTTTATTTGATGCAAAGCATCGATTTAATTCTGAAGTGATAAAGAAAGAAAAGGGAAAGGGCGCGCATGTGAACATGGCATGTTTTACTAAGATAACTTCATGCAAAAAATCTTGAAAACATTTCCAATTATTGGCAGTACCAGTCCTACGTAGTGGCTAAACTTTTAGAGCAAAGAAGCATTTTATTTTTCTGTGGCGACAACTTCTTTGTTTTAGCAGGCATGTGTAATTTCATCTTCACGTGAAAACATAGTTTAAACTTATTAAAAAGTTAAACTTGATTATTGCGACCATATGTACATTCAAGTAAGTATATGACACTGTTAGTTTTGTTTTTGATAAACTAGAAAATTCTTTTTTGCATGATATGTCAAAGGATGGGCAATTGTGAACACAACATTCAAGGGACACACGTGACGTGAACGGTTCCCATTGTAGGATATTATAGGTGTTAAAAATGTACAATTATTATTTTTCTATAATCAGTTTGTAAACGTATAGCTAGTTACTATATTTGTAACTAATTATTTATTTATTTACTTTATTATTTTTTATTTTAAAATTTTTTTTGCTACTAAAGATTTGATTAACAATTTAGTGTTACATATAATACTGCAGGAAATCAAAAGACAAAAAAATGTTTCCATTTAATTAAAAACTAAAACTTAAAATCATTTTAAAGTACATTATCGTACACTGCAAGCTTAAAAGTAATATAAATTTAGAATAATATTTACATAATTCAGTGGCGTCCCTACGGGCAAGAGGTGGGGAGGGGGAGGGTAGAAATTGCTGAACTTGCTTTATCACATACAAATTAAAATTGGGAATTTATCTTTTTTTATACTGACGTTCACTTGCGCCTAGTTATTTATTTTTTCAAGGAGAAAGGGGGAAGTGCGATGGACTCAAAAAGGCTAGGGAATCACTGACATAGGCAGGGCACGTTACTTTTAGGTCACATGCATTAACATTAGTACTCACCACTTTAAGTTTTCGACTGGTATACTTCCATTGTCGAAAATCAATTTTTAGCAAGTTCTATCTTTTACTACGATCGTCATAAAACACTAAATAAATGCATTACTTTTTTATACTTATTTATTTGCATGTTTTGTTAATGCAATGCGTAACTCGCTTCCATCTACCGTACTATTCTACATTTTTATCACTTGCAAAGAGTCAGATGATACCAAGGAAAAGTTTTTATCCTTCTTGTAGAAAAAAATGAAACTCTATTTAAATACGTTTTACGAATATGTAGCGAAGTAACGTTATGCATTTTGTTGGATGAAAAAAAAACCCCTTCTTGCTCGCATTATAGCATCACATTTCTCATACAACGTGTGTCCAGTCATTACAAAGGCAGATGAGGTCTGGAAATGTCCTTGTGAAGAAAATATTTATTTTTATATTTCTTATGTAAGGGAAAGTCATTATACTGTTTCTTATCCGTTATAATATTCTATTTCGCTGTTTTAAGGGGGTCCGGGACACATTTTGAATTTTTTTTTATTATATACGTTAGAGTTTTGAAATTTTTTGCACTGATTTACCATTTATTTAATAAGCAAAATCATAACATAAATACGAAAAAAAAATTTTTTTAATTTAAATTTAATTAGTTTTTTTTAAAAAATGGGTTGCTTTAAATTGCTATAACTCAAAATATTTTTGATCAATTTTCAATTTTTTTAAAATAAATTACGCACAAATATCTAAGCTTTAATTTTTATTCGGCGATTTTAAAAATATTGATTCAATAAAAAATAAAAAATATTTGAAGAAAAATTTCGAAAAATTCAAACGATACCTTTTTTTTAAAAAGTCATAATTTTTGCTGTAAATGTTTTTTTCAAATTCACCGAATAAAAATTAAAGTAAACTGTTTGAAAAAGATATGCTCCAAGTTTCATTACTTTATCTTTATCGGTTCCTGATTTATAAGAGCTTGAATGCAAGAAATCGAGAAAAATTGCCTCATGGAGAAAAACGCGTTTAAAATTTTAAAGTTAAGTACACATTAGTTAGATGCATGCAACAAAAATAATTATATCTTTCGTTCTATTTAAGATAGAAACAAGATTCAAACGTCCTCTTAAGCAGAAGAGAACGGCATAATTTTTCACATGATAAAAGAAAAATGCAAAATTTGACGATTTTTGTGTCCCGGACCCCCTTAAGCACTAAAAGATTCACTCCTTTGCTTTTCAATCACAAAAATATCATTTATGCTTAATTTTGTAAGAAATTGAATTACACAATTTCTGTTGTTTTCTAAAAACTATGCAATAATAATAAATTTAACATTACTAACATAATTAGCATAAATATAAATATAATAACTTCCGATGTTTTCGAAAAACATACGATAATAATAAATGGAATATCAATAACATAACTAATCTTACTAATATTATATATGCGAAAGTTTGTCTGTATGGATGTATGGATGTTTGTTACTCTTTCACGCAAAAACTACTGAACGGATTTTGACGAAACTTTAAAATAATATAGCTTATGCATCAGAATAACACATAGGGTAGTTTCCGTCCCGTTATGGGGGACAAAACCCCCTTAGGGGGCAATAAAACACAATTTCTGTATAAATCTCTAATATTGGGATGAAAAAATACTTGCACATATTTACATTATAAGTCCATCGAAAGCTCTGATTTTTCTGCTGAAGATGGCACCTGTTCGAAATTTCTAAGTAGAATAAAAAACGAGTTATGAGCTTTTCAGATCCATGTTCGAAGGCTTTCCTCAACTCAATACAGTATTTAGTGTATCATCTCAACTCCCTGTCGATAGCGACAATTGTTGTATTGTTGACTTTCTTTGCTTTTCGTGATTGTTCAAGGCTTTTCTCAAGTCAAATCTTGAAGTAAGATTTTTGCATAAGATTGGCAAATAATACATGATTTGGCTGATGATTTTCCATTTAAACGGAACTTTAATGTAATTAATGGTTTTTATTATTATTTATGCTGATTGAACATTTACTCATTATGCAAACAACCAGCAGATTGCCAAAATTTTTGCAGAAAGATTTCCGTAGCTGATGCATTTGGCAGTTTTTTCAACGTTGCTGTTTTTGAAGCCGAAGACTACGTCATAATGTTTCTCAGCTTTCACCATGTAAACAAAATATCGCCAATGAAAGAATTTTCAAAAGACTTTTTTTACTGTGTTAAATAATCCAGCAACTAAATTAGGCAAATCCATAAACAGCACAAAAACTTTTATTAATTTTCCTTTTTGCACAATTTCAAACAATCACCAAATTTTATTACTTATTTTGGTAACATTTGGGATGAAACTGTTTAGCGCCATTTTATGGTGACCAAAAATATTTCAGCACCTGGCGACGATATCTCTGTAACGAAAATTAATATCATATCGTTTTGCAAAGTAAGGAAAGAATGGGGGAGCATCATCGAAGGTACCCCGAAACGACTTTCGCAAATTGGGTAAAATCGCACCAAGAGCCACAATGATTGAAATTTCCCGAAATAACAAAAGCAAGTATGAGGGGATTACGAGCACAGCTACTTTTTTTTAATCACTTCGTACTTCATAAGCCATACAGAGAAGGTTTTAGACTGAATGGTAAAAAAAAAGTATCAACAGATTAATCTTTTTAAACATGAGAAGATTAATTTCATGTTTTTTAAATTTGTATATGCTTAAATATAGTGCTTTCGTTTCTAAATCAATACTACTTTGTTCTTTATACTTATTGCTATTTTAATTTTATGGGTAAGGAAGAAACTCGATTTTTAATCACGTCAAAAAGATGTGTTTTAAATTCTTTCACTTAAAACAGAAAACAAAAGCAGGTAACGATTTTTTCTAATAATTATTACTGACCCAGGCAACGCCGGGTATTTTTGCTAGTGTAATCATAAATGGAAAATGGAAAGTATTTCATTACTTCTGATGTTTTCTGAAAACCACCGGGTAAGTGTATAGATAAAATTGAACTATATATACAGCGGAATTTGGACAAAGTGAAATAGATATCCCGCGTATAATACGGTACTTGTACAACACGATTTCGATATTACACTGCACAAAACTTGAATTTAAAACTTCTTGGTTTTGATATAACACGAATGTTATCTTTACAAAAGATGGAATTTCGTTTTTATTTAATACATTCTATTAATGTTTGATAACTCTAAGGTCATTCCATACAGATTCAACGGAGGAGTGCGGTCGACCATTTTTAATTTTTTTGAAACTCATATCCCAAAAAGATGCATATGAATGATGTTTGAAACCTTTTTTATTTTTTCTCTAACCTTAACCCTTGTTTTTTTAGAGGTCATCAAAAGTCATTTTCGTAGTCAAAAATGGAACTTTTAGACCTTTGCATTTCGGCCAGAATCTAATTAAATAACAATTATGGCAGAACATTTTACATTTTGATGTTAAAGTACATAAGATAATAGTCTCACACACTGAGTTATGTAGCTGTAACTTTAATAATTAAAATAATGACAGCAGGCCAAAGTTCAAGGTCAAATGTAAAACTTTACTCATTTCAAAGGGTCATAACTCGCTTAGGGGAAAAAAACACTAAGTGAAATATAGCAAAAACAAATCACTGGAGTCACACTAATGAGAAAATATAGCTGTAATTGTGTGTTTGTTTACCCTTTATAAATTACAGTCCCTCAAAGATCAGAAAATTGAGAAAAATGGCATTTTTAGACCCCTGTACCCAATTTTTATTTTTAATTCCATCCCCTGTAAACTAAAAGGGGATGGAATTAAAAATAAAATTTTTTGGCAAATTGAATATTCCATTCAAGTACTATACATGTTATGTATATTGTTTTGTGTATTTGGTTTTTGAAAAAAATACAGGTCTTTGAAATTGTGCAATTTTGCTAGTTAATTCACACTCTAAAACAGAAATAAAAAGTGAAAACTTCATTGCACTTTCTCAAATTACGTATAGTGTGCTCTGTGTAATATATTATACGGGAAAAAGATATTTTAAGTATAAAAATAATTATTTTATTTTGATAATTTAGAAATATTTGGTCATAAATGAGTACTTCATACATGATGGACAGCTTAAGTAGTTAATTTACAAACTATATACACACACAAATTTTCAACACATACAAACATACGCTCTGTACATTCACTTTTGTAACTTGCCTAAAGAGGTGCAAAAGCATTATCTACATAGTTGAAAGGAAAAAAAGGTGCGTTTTTCATTTCTTGCTTCAGGGTAGTTTTAAAAAAATGAACTCACACAGTAGTACTATAGTTCTGATGGTGACTCAGCATGTGGCGTACTGAAATACTTCACTAAAATACGCAACAGAAATTGAAAGAACTTTCTTAATTTATGTAATCACGAAACGGATGTCAATTTGAGAGCTGAATGACATTTCTATGCAATATCACACGGTAATGGACATTGTAACAGAATCAGAAGAACCGTAAAAAGAATTGATACTACTAAGATTATCTTGCAAAGAACTACTAGAAGTCACAGTTTAATTCCTACAGAAATGTATACCTTCAACTTTTTTGCTACTAAACATTGCATGTATCCTTGTGAGCATTCAGTATATTAAACTTGCTGAAAAAATGTTACAAGAAAGGTTTGACTCTGCAAATAAAATTCCCAATACAACATTTAATCACTGCTTTATGCCACCGTATTTAAATATTATCACTGTAAAATTATTGTCCCCCTAGTGATAGGTATAAATAATAGTGTGTTACTAAAAAGTTTTTACATAGCTTGTGTTGATCACTAAATTTAGAATCCCTGTCATTGGCTTGCTCCTAGTACATTTCCAAAGTATCAAATTATGAATGTGCCTTGGTAAAGGGTTCCAAAATACCATATACTTGAGTCACCATTACAACTTACTAGGTGACTACTAATTGAGTTTATTTTTTCAAAACTACACTCCAACAAGAAATAAAAAACGCACTTTTTAAAATTTAAATTTTGTATATATAATGTTTTTGCATATGTTTAAGGCCATTTAGATATGTTAATGTACATAGCATATGTTTGTGTGTATTGAAAATTTGTGTGTGTAGATAGTCAATAAATTAACTACTTAAGCTGTCAATCAAGTATGAAACTACTCATTCATATCCAAATATTTCTAAGTTATCAAATTAAAATAGTTTCTTTTATAATTAAAATATGTTTTTTCAGTATAATATACTATATAGGCCATTTAAGAAAGTGCAATGAAGTTTTCAAACTTTTTATTTCTGTTTTAGTTCGTAAATTAACTAGCAAAATTGCACAATTTCAAAGACCTATATCTTTTTTAGAAACCAAATACACAAAACAATATATATAACATGTATAGTACTTGAATGGAATATTCAATTGGCCAAGAAATTTTATTTTTAATTCCAACCCCTTTTGGTTTACAGTGGTCTAAAAATGTCAGTTTTCTCAATTTTCTGATCTTTGAGCAGCTGTAATTTATAAAGGGTAAACAAACACACAATTACAGCTACATATTCTTATTAGCATGGTTCCAGTGATTAGTTTTTGCCGTATTTCATTTTGTGTTTCCGTCCCCTACGCGAGTTATCCCTCTTTGAAATGAGTAAAAATTTTACATCTGACCTTGAACTTTAACCTGTTGCCATTATTCTAATTATTAAGTTACAGCCACGTAACTCAGCATGTAAGACTATGATCTTATACACTTTAACCTCAAAGCGTAAAATTAACTGCCATAAATGTAATTCAAATAGATTTTGACCAAAATGCAAAGGTCTAAAAGTCCCATTTTTGACTGAGAAAATCACTTTTGATGACCTCTAAAAAATCAAGGGTTAAGGATAGAGAAAAAATAAAAGTGGTTTTAAACATCATTCATATGCATCTTTTTGGGATATGAGTTTCAAAAAAATTAAAAATGGTCGAGCGAACGCATGCATTGAATCTGTATGGAATGACCCTCTAATAAGTTTTTACTTTGTTTTCATGAAACTTGGTTTCGATACATAGTAACACATCCCTTGATTTACGCTAAACGAAAAACGGTTGAAACTGTAAACGAAATGAAATACTTGACTTTTCCCCACGTTTACCTGCCAAATTGTAATCAACATTTAAGATAAAAACATGCCTAATATTGTAACAAAATAAATACTGCACTAGACATGAGTACGCATTTCAATTAATTCTTAAAATGCTACTTAATACTTATATGATTCTTAAAATGCTACTGTTCAATTGATACTTAAAATGTCAATTACGTAACTCGCATCAGTTTATTTAAAAAATATTTTTGATCAATCGCAAAATATTACAACATGCATAAAAAATTTTGAAAATCACTTAGATTACTATACTTTGATTTTTAAAACTATTTATTTTATGACTTAAACCAACTATGTATATATTTAAGAACATAGTAGGTTGCTTGCACTTAAAACTGAAAATTTTTTACCATTTCACTTCGCCCACACTACACTACTCTTCCTAAAAACTCGTAGGTTTTACTATTTTGTACTTTATTTTGCTTATTTAACCAAGCTGAAAGAAAATGGTGTCATTTTCTGTTCTGAAATTTCACGTACAAGGAATTTTTCTTTCATTGCTTTAAAAAAGAAAAAACAATCTCTATATTTGACTTTTACTAAATTCGTTCCAAAGAATAAAAAAAAATAATGCAGGAAAATGACATCAGATAGAGGATTTTATTCTTTATGTTTCTAAGAAACAAATCTTTCATTCATTTTTTCTTATTCAGGAAATTGGGCTTTTTTTTTGGAAGAAAAACGCCTTTTACGACAAAAAAGTTAGCACAACATGTGAAATATAAAATAGTTTTTCAACTTCGCTCTGGAAACTATAATGATTTGAAGGATTATTTTTCTTCTAGATTCATGTTTGAAAATGTGAAAGAGATCTCCAAGGCATCTAAGAATTATTCAGAAGGAAAATGAATATTTTTTCCTTGCCTTTAGTTTAGAAAACAAAAAGAATACCTAACCTTTTCCCAGCTGTAGAAAGTTTTGTTATTAACAAATACATCTATTTTTTAAATGCATAATCATACTTGTGTTGGAAAAAGAAATAAATTCTTTAAAGATTTACTTAATTTACATATTTGTTGTTGTACAATCATTTGCTTTTTTTTTGAGCAATCACGATTGCTAATTGCTTTGTTCGGTTCCTTTTTCAACCCCACCGCCCTCTGCAGGCGCGGCTCCGGCGCGACTCCTCTGGTCCTGAGCACTGTCCCCCGAATGCCGCTGCTCTTGGTTGGTGGCGTCCATGTCCTTGACACACGCACGCTCATACACACTCACACACATACACACACGCGCCTTTACACACATATACACTCGCGCCTTTACACAAATACTCACACGCGCCTTTACACACATACGCTCACGCCAACGTACATACACACAGGTCTACGCACACACACAAGCCTACACATACACAACTATACACATGTATCCGTCCAAGAGGAGGGACAGGAACCCTTTCTAGAAACAAATGAGTGGGGTAGTAACTAATGAGTAGGGTCCTGTAGCAACTCGTGATTGGAAAAAACAATTTGAACTCAGAATTTCAGAATTCAAATTAATTTTGAAAATTTGAAAGGTTTTATTATTTTGGAAACTTACTTAAGTCAATCACAATACGTATCTTGCTGTAAAAAGATCTGTCACATAAAGTTTTCTTGAATAAAATCCTAATTTTAATTCAGGGATTACATATGCTTCAGATTTTCCAGTATTATCCAGAGTCGTTTCTACTAATAAACCATTGTCGGTTACCTATGGTGGCCAACTAGTCTTTCCTAGAATCTTGGGAGCGGGAAAAAGGTTAAGGACTCAAGCTGTGTAACCCAAATAATAACGTTCTTTAGAAGTGGAACGAGACTTAAACGTATTATGGGGCAGGGTTGAAGTGCTCAGTACAAAGTCTTCGTATTTTTTTACTGACAACCTATTCAACGTTCTGGAGCAGAAGTTCTTAACTGGGAGGCGTAGAAGAATTGAAGGTTAAACTTGAATGCAATAAAAAAAAGCTAATATTAATATGCTAATATTTTAGACATTATCACCTTTTTTTGATAAGTTTTCATTTACATATTTCTATGAGTCCGCGTTTTAAGCCTTCGAATACAATGAGTCAAAATGTATAACAAGACATTAAAAATGACTTAAGGTTTGCTTCGTCGCCGTCACAGCCTGATATTCAAAAATTTTTAAGGGACAAAAAGTGGTAACCTTCCCACTGAGTTTGTAGAAGTGAATGGTATTACATGGAAATCTTATCAGATAGTTCCTAGAATATCTCACATGAATTTGTATTTGGTTTTTGGCTCTTTGATTTCATGTTTTCTAATAATATTAGAAATTCGACCGGCAAGAGATATGATGGGGGAAAATTGCTTCTACATTTGAACGAAGCAATTACCTGTATTGTGATATTTTCAAAGTTGAAATTTTAACCCAAACTCCAGTGCATTAACAGTAAACTCCAGTAGATAGCGTGTATTGTTGACCACTTTTTCGTTCCTTCATTCCCCTGAAATGAGTCTTACCAGTAAAACACTTAAGTTACCGGATCCAAGTCAGCCTTGTCACAACAAAGCCTTTCCCTGCATGTTAAACATTACCAAAACATATTATCATGCCGTGGCACAACTTTCATTGTTAATGACGTCAGGAACGTTACTCGATCATTGGCTATTATATATTTGAGGATTATTTTCAGAATCAAGTTATGTAAGTAACATCAAATTTTGTGTACGATCTAATTCATTTAATAACCAGCTTCAGCTGTCCTAATCAGCTTCAGTTTCGAATTCCAATTATCCAATTGTACTCCTTGTACTGACCACAAACGGTAGTGGTAAAGGGGAACATAACATCTCAAGTGTTCAAAAGGGGTCGCCTCCCCTTTTGGTTGCACTTGAATGTCCCAAAAGGGGCCTCTTACCCATTTTTGGAGGTTAATCATTGCTAATTTCAATATAAACGTAAATGATGAAAAATTTGGCAAATTAGTTTTTTTTTTGCCAATTTGGCGCCAAATTTGGTGACAAAAATGGTTTTTTCTAATTTGGTTTCAGTTTTGTGCTATTGCCGATATTAAGCGAGTTATCCATTGAATCATGTTGAGATTGTCGATAGGTGGAAAACGAACGTCTGTAAAACACTTTTTTTACACAAGTTCACGAAATAGCTATTTAAACTTTAAAGTGTTTTCTTGCTCGCTCTAAGACTCTATTGTTATTTTTGTGTTTTATGCATTTCCACACAGTTTTATGCAACTTCAGATTACAGACGCTAATAAAAGTATCACTTTTCATCGATATAATATTTGAAAGCAGAGTTCTTTGTGTTTAGTATATAGTTTATAGGGTAACGGCACCAGTAACAGACGATGGTCCAGTAACAAACAGCCGTAAGTTTGGATTTAAATAATAAGAATTTTAGGCGGGTAAAACTGATGTTGCTTCGACCCATGAATACGGTGCAACAAGCTAATGCTTATCAGAGTGAATTTTATGAGCCAGTTGGTATTTACAAGGCAGTGGTGGAAGGTTATGAACAGTCGCCACGAGGTCTGCCGGTGTTTCATGTTCGTTTGCATTTAATAAGGTTTTCGATCTAAAGTACTTTTGCACATTTTAAAGAAAAAAAGGGAATTCTGTCCATTACTCATCCTTTCCTATCTGGGTATCATCAGAATCTTCGGTGTCCGTTACTGGGGGGTCGGACTTTTTTCGAAATTGAACAAATAAAAATAAAGTTAACTTAGTCAAGGGACCCAGAAGCAGCCAAACGTTAGATGAGATGAAGTTGCATGAGGGAAAAATAGTTTAAAAATTCTAAATAC
This sequence comes from Uloborus diversus, assembly GCF_026930045.1. Taxonomy (NCBI): domain Eukaryota; kingdom Metazoa; phylum Arthropoda; class Arachnida; order Araneae; family Uloboridae; genus Uloborus; species Uloborus diversus. Next base: position 110,483,029 of record NC_072736.1, read on the forward strand.
ATTAAAAGTCTCAGAAAATTGAGTTAACCTGAGAGAGATGTCTTAAGCATGTCTGTTACTGGTGCCGTTACACTATGTGTTGGAAAATGTCTATAATGCGGTTAATTCTATCTAAGGCCCCTATATATACGAGCCGACGCATCAGCTTAAGATCAGCCATTTTGGATCGGAGCGCGTGTTTCAGTGGTTGTCTTTCTGGCGAGTTATCGCGTTTGGTGATTGTTCACAGTGAGCAATTATTAGTGGCACGTGAATTGTTTATTAAATAAAACATTATGTTCGGCAAATTTGGCGAAATCCGAAACTTTGCTGTAGTAACCCTAACAGTGCAACAATGAAAAATCCGATCCAAAATGGCTAAACTTAAGCTGATGCGTCGGCGGTTAATGCTATCCATTTAAGAAGTGTTGCTTCAAACGTTCGCGTGCGCGAATTCCTGTTTTAAGCTACTAAACAACATCGATCATTTAATGGCCGTAAAAGGAAATAGTGTTGAATCTGCATCAGATTATTTTACCCACATTTAAAACATTCTGTATTTTTGATTCACTAAAAATTCGAACTATGCACATTCTTTTACTTTCTTATGTTTTTGTTTACTTTCTTGGGAAATTTCTTAGGTGCATTTTGAACTTAACCGCAAGAAAACAGTTTTTAAAGGGATAGTAATTCTTTAACTTTATTTGGTGAAAAGCCATTTTGCATTTCACGGGCTGTGCAGAAACCTTTTGAGTGCAGAACGTTTTTCTTAAAGAAAGATCAAAAAAGTCCGCTGGTGCAGAGAAAGAAAAGGTGAAATATTTGTTTCTTTGAAGCGTAAAGAATGGAATCTTTTTCCGTCTTACGTTTTCCTTGAAAATTTTTATTTATTTATTTTTGCTGAGGGAAATTTACTGAAATTCAAATGTAAGGAATTTTTCCTCTTTGGTGCATTAAAATATCCTCACAGAGGTATGCTTTGAGAAAAAATCCATTTATTAAAAGTCCTTGAATTTGTTTAGTCAAAACTCGTTGATGGTCACGCTAATTTGCTGGTATTCGATAACAAAACGGAACTAAATATCGATTAAAAATTTAATGCACACACTTCACAAAAAGCCAAGGAAAATAATTGTCAAGAAAATTTTATGTATATTGTGAATTATATAGAGCTTCATTTCACAAATAATTTCTGAAGATGTTTTATAATCGATAAACCTTTGCATTTATACAACAAGCTAGCAGTAATCATATAAGTTATTGAAAGTCTCTCTGTCTGGATGTCTGGATCTCTCTGACGCGCATAGCTCCTAGACCGTTCTTGCGATTTTCATGAAATTTGACAAAAAATTAGTTTGTAGAATGGGGGTGTGCACCTTGAAGCGATTTTTGGAAAATTCGATTTTGTTCTTTTTCTAGGTTTTATTTTTACCAACAATGGTGGATTAAATTCTTCCGCACCGAGCGAACTATCACAAGACGGACGAGTAAATTACCATAAATTTACGAGCAAATTAACTAGCATATTGGCGAGAAATTCATCAACTATTACTTGTAAATATACCGGCAAACCAAATGACTTTTTAATTTTCTACTCTTGTCAAAACCGTGCGGGTACCGCTAATTTAATACACACTGCTCGACATTGAAAATGCAACACCAAGAAAGAGTGTTCAGAAATTTATGCAAACTTTAGAGTAGACGTACATCACTGAGTTATGTAAATGATGTGAAATGCGCAGTTCTCCAACGCACATGAAGTAAGATATAAGGGAAAGAACTTGCAGAATGGGCAATATTCGTGTCGTTATTTCTGACTGGAGAATTATCGAAGAAATTTTGTTTTTGTCTTGGAGGATATGTGTAACACGAGAGAATGCCGGGCCGCCGTCAGCGAAGGCACTTCCAGCAGATAGACGATTTTACGATGGGTATGGTGATCGGATTGAGAAGGGGAGGTTGGTCCGTACGTTTCGAATCGCAGCTGATACCCATGTGGATGCGAGCACGGTGCATCGGCTGTCCGAAGAAGGTTGGAACAACGAAATGTGGCAAGATGGAGGGGTGCAGGGGCAGCCAGAGTGACGTCAGAACGCGTGGATCGACGCATCCACCGACAAGATGTAGCAGACCCACAAGTCACTTGTTCCTGGATTCTGCAGCAGGTGCAAGATACCCTAAATAATCTCGTGTGAACCAGAACTATTTCCCGTCGTTTGGTCGAACGTGGTCTGCAATTACAGCGTACGCTAAAAAGACTGCCCCACAACATAGACAGCAACGTTTAGTATGGTGCCGGACTAGAGCGAAGTGGATGACAGAATGGCGAAATGTTGTGTTCTCAGATGAATCCCGCTTCTGTTTATCTAGTGACAGTCGCCGCATACGTGTGTGGCGTCAACGTGGAGACAGATCTAATCCGGCAGTAACTGTGGAACGTCCCACCCACCGCACGACAACGTGGCATAATGGTTTGGGGCGCAATTGTGTACAATTCCATATCACCCCTAGTTCGTATTCAGGGCACTATGGCGGCCCAACGATACTTGGATTATGTGCTGCGGCCGGCGGCAATCCCTTACCTTCAAGGGCTACCTAATGCAATTTTTCAGCAAGATAACATCCGACCACGCAGTGCTCGCATCTGCCAACATGCTCTCCAAGTCACACAGATGCTTCCATGGCCACCATACTCTCCTGACCTGTCACCAATCGAACATGTGTGGGATGTGATTGGACGCCGTTTGCAAACTCTGTCCCTGCCTCGTTCAGAAGACGAACTGAGGCAAATGGTTGAAAGGGAATGGAGAGTCAACCTTCTGGACACCATCCACACAATTATTGACTCTATGCCTAGACATGTTTCTTCGTATATCGTTGTCCGCGGTGGTCTTACATCCTACTGAGCCGACGCCGTTCTCGCTCTGTATTCTTCCTATCATTTTGAAATTAAGATCATTTATTATTCTTTGCTGTATGTCTTTTTTCCAAATTTCATCACTTTCTGACCACTCCTTCTTGGTGTTGCATTTTCAATGTCGAGCAGTGTATATTATGTAAACACACCAGTAATAAGCCAGTGCTTAGTAATGCTTCAGTGGGGGCCACTTCAAGATTTATATTTAAAAATATAGGATTCTAGGTTTCCCAATGGATTCAAACGTGCAGTAGGTAATATCTAATGCATGTTTGATGCACTTTTAAATCCATTGGGAGACCTGGAATTCTATTTTTATTGCCTTTTACAAAAAAGGAAGTATTGTATTCGCGAAAAAAATTTCACTCAAAAATCGCCCTTAATTTCCATTTTGCTCGGACCCCGAATGAATATTGATTTTTTTTTCAACCCGACCACACGTGGATACACATGCCTAAGAACGTATAGACACCTGAAGAATCCATTTTGACGAACCCCGAGTTAATTACGAGGAGTTTTCTCGTGACGTCCGTATGTACGTATATATGTGCGTATGTATCTCGCATAACTCAATAACGGTATGTCCTAGAATGTTGAAATTTGGCACATAGACTGTAAGTGGGGTCTTGTTGTGCACCTTCTCTTTTGATTGCATTCGGATGTTCCAAAGGGGATCTTTTACATCTTGGGGTAAAATCATTGTTACTTTCAATGTAAACTCAAGCGGTGCTATAATTTATCAAACACTTGACAATATATCGGCAAGCTTTTGGTCGCCAAGTTTTATCGCCAACTTGGTGACGAATTTGGCGTTTTTTTTAAAAATTTGCTTTTAATTTGGGCATATCTAGAGAGTTAACCATTGAATCACATTAAAACTGCCAATATTGGGAAAATTTATCTGCATAAAACGTTTTTTTTTTTTGCTTCGGTTCGCAACAGACTTGGAATGAAAGTATTTAAAGTGTTTTCTTTTTTTGCTCACTCCGAGGCACTATTATCTTTAAATTGGAGTAAAAGGAAGTCATGTGATGCACACATCAACTCGTTTCAAACACAAATCTTGAAGTGGCCACTACTGGTGTGTTTACCTTATTTCTTATTTCTGCCTTTTATTTTGATTATTGTTTGATCCTAATATCGGGGCTTCTAAGCAGCAGCATAATTTATACTACAACCTAAATGTTCCTTTACTATGACCGTAGCATCACACGGCGAAAAATCTCACTAATCAGAGAGCTTTCATTGATCAAGTAAGGTGTATTATAATGTTTCAGATGAATCATTCGTTTTCTCAATAAAAGCAGTGATTCAATGAACTTTCAGGAATATATTAATATTGGTTCCCAAATTGCTATATATATATATATATATATATATATATATATATATATATATATATATATATATATATATATATATATATATATATATATATATATGTTAGTTTTTCTTTTTATAAAAACGAGCATTTCCAAAATTCTAGTATTCTACAATGAGAAAGATCGAACTTCAAATAAACGTATATCTCAGGGGCTTGCGAAAAGTATTTTGAACTATATTTGACGATTTATTATTCATCTTCCTGCATCTAGACATGAGGTATTAGGCATCATAATTTAAAAAACAAAAGGCAATCCTGTCTCCAAATTTGCAAAATCGCCTGACAAAATGTATGAAAAATGGACAATTTTTGGTGGTCATGGTGAGCTCCCGTGCCCTCCTGTCGGAGCGCCCCTGCTTCTACCGTCGCACAGTGGAGTACTTGAACCGAAAACCTGGCCAAAATTATTTCATGCTCTTTTTCTATGGGAAAACTCACATAGGAGCAATATAAGGTATTATTAAAGCGTATTTTTAAGAGATATGAAAATAGATATTTGTTTAATACGAAATTGGTCATGACATTCTGATTCGTCGCTTCAGTCGTCTTTTTCATCACTGTTCTAAATTCACACACACCGTATATCGAGGAGCAGAAGACTTATGATCTCAGAAGAAAACGGTTCGCTCTTTTTATACATGACTGAAGTCTGTTGCTGCTAAATTGAAGGGCGGAAGTTAGTAAAAAACTTTTTAATACATTGCTGCTGCTCATCATGCGTGAAAATTTGCAAGAGGAGTTTTATCTAAAATGCATAAAATGTTTGCTTCGAACTTCGACTGCTCCTTCTGAGACCTTTAAATTGCGAGAATTAATTGTGAAATGACAACAGTACCACGTATTAAAATTTTGTCTACAATAGATGGCATGGGATACCAACTACGCACAGCTGCAAAAAAGTTAACACTTTCCCAGGTGTGAACTGCAATGTTCTGTGCATCAATGATGTGACCACTAGAATGTCTTTCCATTATCACTTTGAACCTATGCGTTGAATATTTATCAATTGCTCTAATTTGGGTAGCTGCTACATGGTCAACGAAGAATCCTCTAGAGGTATTTCCGTCATCGGAGCCCCTGCAAGTAGGCACTTGCGGAAAAGAGCCAGTAATGAAAACAGATTAAAGCTTACTTTTATGTGTATATTTTAAAGCTTGACAAACTTGAAAATGGGCCTGCAACATAATCTGATAAAAAGCTTATTAACGAACGCGGGGAGCATGGTTCCCAAACCTGCATTTGGGATATTTACTAAATGCCCAAACATAAATAGCACAAAGATATCCAAGGGCTAATAATGTACGCGTTTTAATTATTTTTTTTTCTGAAAATTAATTAGTTTTTCAGAATTTTATGGTTTTTATTGGTTTTAAAGTGGTATCATTCACTGTTCGGTATTGCCTTCTACACGTTAACACATTTGAGCACAGATAGATAGCGTGTTCCCTCAAATCCTCTGCTTGCTTTTCTCACTTGATTCAATAAGTTTTTAAATTTATCCTTGGTTGTCAAGGTTTCTCTGTTCCAAAAATCAAATTAATGATAACTAGTGAACAACTGATCATCCTTTTGCAAAGTACGTTCCTCCACATTATTAGCAGCAGTCAATTTTTGTTTGAAGTTTGACCTAAAGGTTTTAATAGATCAAACTCACTCCTGGATATTTGGTAGCTTCTGAGAGGTGTTTCTAAAAAATATTATTTTCTCTTGCATTTTCTTGGGGGAAAATTTCTGTATTAAGTCGCATAAAGACTATTTAGTCGTTTATTTTAACTTTCTAGAACATTCTGAGAAAAAAACGAGAACTTGTGCAAAACCAGAAGAAACTTTAAAAAATTATACCAGTAAGTTTAAACATGCTTAAAGCACTATGGGGGGAAAAGAAGATAAATTTTCTTTCGCAGCTCTTTTAAGAAAACACTAAACTTATTTTTGGTGGTTGAACGGAAATTTGAAAGCCCCCGAAAGACAACAAAAAGCTTTCGATTTGAAATTTTTACTGAAAATCAAATGACTTATTTATAGTTGTTTAAAACAATACAAAAAAGATATTTCCTCATCTAAAAGGTATATAAAATGTATTTCATAGTAAAGTACATAGCTTCGGATTTCATCTGTAAAAGTGTTATTCTTAAATTCCAAGAAAAACGACTGACACAGTGGATAGAATGAGTAGAACAAATGCAGTTTCCAAGAACACAATAGTGCAGACTCAACAACGCCTGAGTTTGGAGGGCCGGTATGACACTTATTATAGGTTAAGAGACTTTATAAAAAGGAATACGATGTAGCAACTATTTGGTTGTTCGAAAACCGATACTTGAATAAGAATGACCATACTTTCCATTTTCGACTTTTGACCAGGTTTTTGGTACAAATATTCATCTGTGCTTCGGTCGAGTCGTCTGGTAAATACTGGAGTTCGTTTCTGATCTAAAGGGCTTTTGAGGAAAAAAAGACAGTTCTTGTACCAGGTATAAATGTTATCAGAACCCTGAAACATTTAAAATTTAGTTGCTCTTCGAGTAGCAAAAATATTTTTTCGAAGTCTTCTCTTAAAGATGACAATGTGTAAGTTGACTTCCCGATAGTGCAGTACTTGAGTGGTTAACTATGGATGCTCAACTCGAAGATTGTCATATAATGATATACTACTAATTTTGTACCTGACAAAGGGATCGAATTGCATGGGTGGTCAATTTTACAGATTTTACTGTACTTGCAAATAACTGCCTGCAATTGGATGAAAGTCTGAGTAAAAAAAAATGTGAACCATTTTTCCAATTTCTGAGATTATTACGAATAACTTTTTCTCAGATAAGAATTTATTCAAAAAGTAATACAAAAAATGATTTTTTTTTTTGAACATTACTTTTGCTATAAAGAGGTTATTTTATCTTTTCGTTTTCTACAGGGTGACAAGAAATAACTTGGACAAATAAAATACGTTATATCTTTAATGCTAATGAAAATATTTCGATCAAACTTCAAAACAAAAATGAATACCATTACGTCGTCTAACATATCTACAAATTTTCACCTTTAGCCTTAATACAGAGCTTTAAACGTGTCACAAAATTTTCGGCTATGGGCCGCACACACAACACTTGCTGACATTTTATTCCGCTCTTTGCACAAAGATTTCGTTAGGGAAGCCAAAGTTTTATGAGTATTAGCAAACACCCTTGTCTCCATGACCTTCTTGCATTGTTGAACGGCTTCAATGACCCCAATCTGTAATGGTTTGGGGTGGGATATGTGCTAGTGCTAAAACACCACTTGGTTTTCTTGATCAAGGATTAATATCAATCAAGAAATATATCGTAAACTCATTTCTTGCCCAGGTCACAAAAGTTCTTTGGAAACGAAACCTGGACCTTCCAACAAGATTCCGCAACAGCCCACAGAGCTAAAGGCACTCATGATTGGTGCAAGACGCATTTTCCGGACTTCATTGTAGCTCAAGATTGGCCACCGTATTCCCCAGATTAGAATCTAATGGATTACTCTGATTGGTCCAACTTGGAGACAAGGGTGTGTGCTAAAACCTCATAAAACTTTGGCATCCCAAAAGAAATCCTTTGCAAGGCATAGGATAAAATATTAGTAAGTGAGTTGCAGCCCATAGCCCAAAATTTTGTGCCACATGTAAAGCTCTGTATTAAGGCTTGAAAATTTTTTAATATATTAGACAAAATAATGTATTCATATTTATTTTGAAGTTTGTTCTTAATATTTTCATTAGCATTAAAGTTATAATGTATTTTGTGTGACCAAGATATTCCTTGTCATCCTGTTATCATAAAATGAGGACGGTGCATATTTTTTCCAATAGTCAATATGACGGCAAATCGGCACACCTCCATGCAGTAACCCATACTGTAGCAACCAGCAAAATTCGTTGTACTTCCATACTCAAATATTAATCTACTCAAACTTTGCAGGCAAATTTTAGACAACTAAACTTAAGTGAGCATTTTTTGTGAAAATAAAAGATGAAAAACTTGTAAGTTTCTTCTTCTAACACATGGTTTTCCTGATAACTATTCCACATCGCGCTTCTATGCTCATGAACACAAAAAACATCAACAAATAAGAAGATGTCAATATCAACATCCCTTTGCATTCGAACAAGAAAAGCTGTTTTCCAATACCCCGGAGATATCAGCCAGCTCACAAAAGAAGGATTGACCCACTTTAGTTCCAGCTTGAAACATTTACCATGGAAAAAATGGCGCAGTGTGGAGGAATGTCTTTTATCCGCTCTCAATTTGTTGAGGCACTAAATCGATGTTCCATCCAACCGTATTCCCACTTTCACTCCAGCTTATTCTCTTAAAAACGTATTTTAAACTGATGCTTATGTTTCACACTTGTTTACACAAGCATACCTGTTAAATGTAGTTCCCAGTAAAAGTATTTTTCCTGAAATCGATACTTTCTCTTTTCGAGGAACTGACATTATTTTAGATCCTTTGTGTGATGTGTATATTTAAATGGTTTGCAACAGTTAACGTGACGTTTATAAAATCGATATCTCTTATAGATCTTGTGAATTCTATATTATCATCAATTTTTTAAGGACTAACGGTACCCGCACGGCTTTGCCCGCTGTAGAAAAATAAAAAGTCATTTGGTTCGCCTGTATATTTACAAATAATGGATGATGAATTTCTCGCCAATTTTCTATATTAATTTGCTCGCCTATGTTACGGTTCCACGTTATGATGATTTGGTAATTTACTCGTCCCCGTTATGATAATTGGCTCGGTAAAATGTTTTTAAAATTGGAATAGAAACAGAACAAAATTGAATATTAAAAAAATCGCTTCGAGGTGCACACCCATATGCTACAAATTAATTCCGTGCCAAATTTCGTAAAATCGGCCGAACGGTTTAGGTGCTATGCAAGGGTGCCCATATGCAAAAATTTTCGGGGGGGGGGCTCAGATATTTTCTCCATGGTTTAGCAGGATATTTTCCCCCTAGAAACCGATTTTCAGTACAGATTAGAGTTATTAAAGTTTGTCATTTTTAATAAAATATTCATTAATGGCTGAAGAAGAAATGTTTTGACATTTTTGGAAAGAAAAAAGTACTAAAAGAAAGGAAATTCTCATTTCTAAGAAGGGGGGGGGCTTGATCCCCCTTACCCCCCTATATGGGCGCCCTTGGCGCTATGCACGTCACAGAAAGACATCCCGACAGAGCTCCAGATATCATGACAAACTTTGAGCTTTCTTATAAGTAAAGAAGAAATGTGAAACATTAAAACTATCGCTTGGATAATGTGTGCAGTCTTATGTTTGAAAGAGTTGAATTTGATTACATGTAACACTTTTATTGGTATTTGATAATTTAAACTCATTTATATGGCGTTAACTTAGTTCAAATATGTGTCTTTTTTTAAGCAGATAAAATTAATTTGTGTATCTACGTAACTTAGAGGTATTAAAAGTTTTGCGTGATATGAAAATTTAAATGTGATTTACATTACTTCAACTTGTTTAATAAAAATATTACTGTTTTCAATTAATTTATTAAAATATTTTCATAAAGCGGTTCAACTTTTGATTTATCATTTATGACTTAAAGAGCTGTGCTTTTCCTTTTATTTTTCCTTTTTCAAACATCTTACTACTATTACATATGCGAAAGTTTGTCTGTATGGATGTTTGTTACTCTTTCACGCAAAAACTACTGAATGGATTTTGATGAAACTTTACAATAATATATCTTACTAGCAAAAATACCCGGCGTTGCCCGGGTCAGTAATAGTTATGAGAAACAATCGTTACTTGCCCTTGTTTTCCGTTTTAAGCGAAAGAATTCAAAACAAACCTTTTTGACGTGATTAAAAATCGAGCTTCTTCCTTACTCATAAAAATAAAATAGCAATAAGTATTAAGAACAAAATAGTATTCATTTAGAAACGAAAGCACGACATTTAAACGTATACAAATTTGAAGAATTTCCGAAATATGAAATTAAACTTTACATGTTTAAAAAGATTTATCTGTTAGTACTTTTTTACATCTAAAACCTTCTCTGTATGGTTATTGATATACGAACTGTTTTAAAAAATGTAGCCGCCCGTGTTCCCCTTACACTTGCTTTAGTTTTTTTTTTTTTTTTTTTTGGGAAATTTCAATTATTGTGGGCACTTAGTGTGGTTTAAAATGTTACCAAATTTGCGAGAATCATTTTGGGACACCTTCGATAATACTCCCTCTTCTTACTAATTTTTATTATAGAAATATTGTCGCCAGATGCTGAGATACTTTTGGTCAAAATAAAATGGCGCTAAACGGTTTCATCCGAAATGTTTCCAAAATAAGTAGTAAAATTTGGCGATTGTTTGAAATTGTGCAAAAATAAAAATTTATGGAAGTTTTTTTGCTCTTTATGGATTTGCCTTAATTAGTTGCTGGATTATTTTACACAGTAAAAAAAGTTTTTTTTTAAAAAGATTCTTTGATTGGCGATATTTTGTTTACATGGTGCAAAAGCTGAGAAACATTATTACGTAGCCTTTGGCTTCAAAAACAGTAACAGTTGAAAAAACTACCAAATGCATCAGCTACTGAATCTTTCTGCAAACATTTTGGCGATATTTCTGCTGATTGATTGGATAGTGAGTAAGTGTCTAATCCGCATAAATAATAATTTTAAAAAAAACCGTTAATTACATTTATGTTCCGTTTAAATGGAACATGATCAGCCAAATCCATTTATTTTTAGCCAATCTTGGGGGAAAAAACGTTACTTTAAGATTTGACTTGAGAAAAGCCTCAAACAGTCAGACGAAACACAAAAACTTCAGCAATTCTGACTATGAACTGGGAGTTGAGATGATACACTAAATAATGAATTGGGTTGAGGAAAGCCTTCGAACATGGAACAAAAAAAGCCCATAACTCGTTTTTCATACAATTTAGAACTTTCTAACAGATGTCATCTTCAGCAGAAAAATAAGCGCTTTCGATGGACACATAATTTTAATATGTGCACGTATTTTTTAACCGTCATATTGGGGCATTTATGCGAAAATTTGGACAAATTAGAATAAAAAACACTGTCAAAACTACGGGTGCCTTTGACTAACTATTTGGCTCCCTGGGGTGAAAACACCGGGCCTCAGGGTGCAGTAGAGGCTAGGAAGTGTGATTAAGGTGAATGACGCTAATAAATGTGAAAACGGACCTCCTAAATGCATGGGTGAAACGCTGGCGCATGCGCTCTCCGCTCTGACATCATTCAACCACAATCAATGGCGGACGCAAGAATAACTACGCACATGCACTTTCCCATTGAATGAAGTACGAAATTGGATTAAAACTTATAAGTTTCTGCGATTTACTCTTCAAAGTTTCGCGTAAGTACATGCATTTGATCATAGTGTAGCTTTTAAGGCTTTCGAACATATTTAAAATTGTTTCAAAGGTACGTTGATTCTTCAGTTAGCCGTTATATACATTTGCTATTCCTATCATGCATAAATTTTACCTAAAAATAGCTATCAGCACCGGATAAGTAACATTTAATAATCAAAACGCTTAAATTAGATGATATTTGAAAAGTTATTTCAACTATTAATTTTGACTATGTGGTTTTACTTGCTTGAATTATCAACATTCTTGTGGATTTTTAACTAAGAGATTCATTGTTAGCAATGTGATGCACTCAGCAAGTGAACGGAAACTCTAATTACGATGATGCAAATAGCAAAAACATAAAAGCACGAAAAAAAAAAAAAAAAAGGAAAGCGGATTGAGAAAAAGAAATTTCTTCTCCGTCTCGATTTTTTTTTTTATTTTTTTTATTTATTATCTCGTGTCTAAGTTAACTAGCTTTCCTCGGCGTTATTGCTTAAAGCGAATGACTGAACTTTTTTCGTCACTCTAGAAATAGTAAGAATGAATAACTCGTTAGAATTTGTTTTGGCTTTTAATTTATCGAAAGACTTTTGTTCTTTTATATTCTTTACGGATATTCAAATGTCGAATCATATATACGTACGTACTAATATGGTGCTCTTTGAATAAAATTTCGAACGTGATGAAAGGTTTTATTTTTCCATGATTGCAACATAATTGAATATTTATTGTTCGTGTAAATGATTTACGAATAGTACCTACGTTCTTCATTTTCGGTACGATCGTGCTGCAGTAAATGTCAATAACATATTAAAATTACTGAGCAATCAAAGTGGATGTACGAAAATTAGTGCACGGCAGACAAATTTAAGTCATGAACACTTCTAAACTATGTTCGAAAGTTGAAATGTGATCAAATGCCTTAAAGTACAAGTTTTAATCATTTTCAGAACTATTCAATGTGGAAAATGTACCAAGACTTAGCTTTTTATAACTCAAAACAATAAATAATAATGTATACAATTGTTTACGGAAATGCACACAAAACCGAGGGGGGGGGGGTGCTCAGCAACAGAAAACAGAGGGTGCCAATGTTCTGCCATAGGGTTCCGTTTTTCACCGCGGTGCACGCTGGGTGAAGGGTGCCGGTTTTTCGCCCGTGTTAAGGGTGCAATTTCGGCACCGTAAAGAGTGCCGCTGGTGAACAAGTTTTTCACCCTCGAAAAGTGCCAAATGCAACCTTTAGTTTTAACAGTGAAGGAACTATCAATCGGATTTTTATCGAACTGGTCTACAAACCTCCCCAGTACCAAAAAGAACAAACGGTGAAAGTTTCAGCCAATCTGCCGGGTAGTTTCTGAGATCTTAGAGAACAAATTTACCAAAGTCCATTTTTATATATATATAATAGATGCATCAGAATAACACATAGGGTAGTTTTCGTCCCGTTATGGGGGGCAAAACCCCCTTAGGGTAGCAATAAAATACAATTTTCGTATAAATTCTCTAATATGGGGATGAAAAAATACGTGCACATATTAACATTATATGTCCATCGAAAGCTCTGATTTTTCTGCTAAAGATGGCACCTGTTCGAAATTTCTAAGTAGAATGAAAAACGAGTTATGAGCTTTTTAGTTTCATGTTCGAAGGTTTTCCTCAACTTAAAACAATATTTAGTGTATCATCTCAACTCCCTGTCGATAGCGACTATTGTTGTATTGACTATCTTTGCTTTTCGTGACTGTTCAAAGCTTTTCTCAAGTCAAATCTTGAAGTAAGATTTTTGCCCAAGATTGGCAAATAATACATAGATTTGGTTGATTATTTTCCATTTTAATGCAACTTTGAGGCAATTAATGGGTTTTTTTATTTGTGTTGACTGGGTGTTTAATTGATCAGCAGGAACCTAGCCATACTTTTTTTGTGGAATCATTTCAATAGCTAAGGCATTTGGTATTTTTTTCAACTGTCGCTCTTTTTGAAGCTAAAGACTACGCAATACTGTTTCTCGGTTTTCACCATTAACCAAATATCGCCATTCCTTTAATATTTCTTTCCTTAAATTTGTTAACACGTAAAATAATTCGCCAACTAATTTAAGCGAATCCATAAACAGCACAAAAACTTTCATTAATTTGTCTTTGCACACAATTCCAAACAATTGCCAAATATTTACTGTTTGTTGGAAACATTTCGGGTAGCATCATTTTATAATCACTAGAAGTATCTCTGTATATGGCGACTCTATTTCTTTGATGAAAATTAGTAACACACAGTTTTACAAAGTAGGGAGGAGGAGTCTCATTTAAGGTATCCCAAAACGATTAACGCAAATTTAATAACATTTTAAATCGCAGTAAGGGATTAAGGGCAGCTACACTTTTTAAAAGTTTGTACTTCAATAGCAATATAGAAAAAGTTTTAGACTGTTGAAAAAGAAAGAAAAGAAAATAAATCTTTTTAAACAAGTGAAGTTTAATTTTATATTTTCGAAATTCCTCAAATTTGTATATGCTTCAATATCGTTTTTTCGTATCTAAAAAAGTACTATTTTGTTCTTCATACTTATTGCCATTTTACTTTTATGGGTAAGGAAGAAGCTCTTTTTTTAAACACGTCAAAGTGGTGTGTTTTGAGTTATTTCAGTTACAGCAGAGAACGAATAAAAGTAGCGATTGTTTCTCATAATTATTACAGACCCAGGCAACACCGGATATTTTTGCTACATGCAATTATCTGGTTTAAAATATTTTTCCTTTCAGTAAAACTGAAATGGTATTAATTATTCACGTTACTGAGTAAAGATGAAACTTGATGTTCGGGGAAAAAAAAGCACACTATCCCCCCCTTCCACCGCAAAAAAAGAAACCAGATCGAAAAGTGATTTAGAATACATCATTGAATTTTGTTTAGCAGTTTTGTTTCTGTCTTTGAATTGTGCTGACGAAATGTTACGATATAAATTAAACTGACAGCCAGGATCGGATTTAAAAATGTTGACCCCTCCTGTGAAAAATCAAGAGGAACCTTAACCCGCTAGATCGCACCCCCCTCCGCCCGATTTTTGGAAATTTATGCTATTTATCAGTTATTTGGCAGCAAGTAAACAAATCATTTTTCTTCACGTTAATTGAATTTTCAACCAATCTTTTATCCTCAAGCCGAAATTGAAAAAAAAAAAAAAAAAAAATCAGATTCGTTTTCCCTTGTAAATGTTGGTTTTGCAAGTGTTTTCACATTGCAGTTAAATCCCGTTACAACAAATGTAGAGTATGAAACAAGACACTTTTCTGCCATTACTATTTAATTTACTCTTTGATTAGCACATTGTTTTATTTTGAGTTTTCTTGTTTTCATTTAATTGTTTAAAATCTATTACACCGAAATTCCCTTAACAATGAAGAAAATTTGCGATCCCTTTAAATTCGTTATAAAGGGATTTCTCTGCGTATGTAATCTGCTTGATTTTTGGTTATAATTCAGTTTTCGTTCTGTATTCCTTACAACTTACAAAGGTCAATCCAAGGGCCCAAATACGGCCAAACACAGAGCCAAAATTGGGACTGCTTTGCACCCCCCTTTTTTGTTTGGATTATTTTAAATAGTGTCCTTGAGAAATGAAAAATTTTATATTTAAAATTTCACTACATCCTCATTGCTTCGGACGCTTAGCGCTAAAAACTACAGTATTTCATCTAAATTGTGGTTTCATGAGGATTTTTTTATTATTAAATTGTTTTTATTCTACTGTTAAAATCTAGATCTTTATGTTTGACGTAGTCGCCATGTTTGGTCTTTCCTAAGATGAAATTAGGCAAGACTCTTTTAAGTGCCTAATTTTCAAAAACGGAATTAGAAGTTTAATGCTATGCAAACAAGCTGCTAAGCGAAGAAGACGAATTTTACGAAACTCTATTTCAGAAAAAATTAAAATCAAATTTTATATTTACATTTTCATGTTACAAATTTTACATTTTAGATGTTGAGTAGTTTTGTTTTCTGTTTCAATATGTTTTAATCTAATTTTAACGATTGTTTCCTATATGTTTAGTTTTGTATTGTTCTGTTTTGGGAATTACACGAAAAGTCATAATTTGGCTCAAAACTTGTTAGAACCACGACTTTCTTAAAAATTACATTTTTGTTCTTTTTATTTTCTTTTATAAGAGAAACTTTCATCCTAATTTCCTAAATTGGCTTCAAAAAAAAAAAAAAAAAAAAAAAAAAAAACTTAACGCGCTTTAAAATTGTACGTTAATCGAAACAGTTTCAAGTTAAATGCCTTTACTTCTGTACAAAAATAATTATAAAATATATTTGTGTTATGCCTGCAAGATGAACGAAATCAGGTCAGAATGAAGTGCAAGGAGATAGCGACAGACGCTAGACGCAATTTGTCTGATTTTGACCAGAAGCGGTACTAAAGTATTATTTAATTTGCGTGATTTCAATAATTGCTTGTCGTGAAAAATGGAACGATTATGAATGAGATACATTAAAAAAGATGAGCGAAAATAGTCTACCGAATTTCAGTAAGTATACTTGAATTTGCGTTACAAAAACTGATGGCTGTTTTCAGCACCGGCACTGCACTACTCATGCCATACTTGTATGTCAAAGTGACTAAAATTACATCCATTTAAGGGTTTCTGGTGCAGCTGCAGGGGGGGGGGGAGGGTGATGGGAATATAACCTGACCTCTTGTAAAAAATTAAGATATTCTTTGACATTTCTTTTTTACTTCCTTTTACAAAAAATGGAAGTACCTGTATTCGCAAAAAAATTTTCACTAAAAATCGACCTTAATTTCCTTTTTTCTCACCCCCGAATGAATGTTGAGTTATTTTTTCGACTCGAACACACGCGGATAAGTGCCTAAGAACGTATATACACGCAAAATATCCTTTTTGACGATTCCCGAGTTAATTACAACGAGTATTCTCGTGACGTCTGTATGTACGTTTGTATGTATGTGCGGATCTGCGTAGTGCGGATGAGCGTATGTGCGTAAGTATGTCGCATGGCTCAAGAACAGTATGCACTAGAAAGTTTAAATTTGGTACGTGGAATCCTAGTGGGGTCTAGTTGTGCACCACCTTTTTTGGTTGCATTCGGGAGTTTCTAAAGGGGTCGTTTGCCCCTTTTTGGGGGGAAATAATTGTTAATTTCGATGTTAACCCAAGTGGTGTTATAATTTGGAGGACACTTGGCGATATATCGCCAGTCTTTTAGTCGCCAAGTTTTATCGCCAAACTTGACGACAAATTTGGCGATTTTTTTTAGTTTCAATTTGGCCACTGTTAGTGATATTTAGAGAGTAAACTATTGAATCACATTAAAATTACCAATAATGGGGAAATTACGTTAAATTGGAGTAAAAGAAAGTCATGTGATGCAAACATCAGCTCGTTTAATTAAGGGTTTGTATTATTTACCTAAAAATTTTCAGAGACATGACCTATCACAATTGCGAAAGCAGAAATTTTAGTTTTTATTTTGGAAAATATTCCAAAAAAAAATAGTTATTTAAACCCTAAAAAATGGCGAAAATCAGGGCTCTTTCTGATGATGCATTGCGTAGGGAGATCATCAACTCTATGATGAATTGACAGCGTTCTCACTCTCCCAGCAGATTAAAAATTATATCAGTCCAGTTGCATTGTCTCTTGAAAGAGAGGGCACCTTGTGTCAGATTAGATAGTTCTGGTTTTTTGCTGAGTCGTTCATGACATTGGCCCAATTAAAAACACAAGTCTGTGACCTTGAGCGCCGAACACAACCTTTCCATTAATAGAAAATACCGTGAAGTTTTTGACAAGTAGTTTTTTCGATTTCTACTCGAAACGATTAGAACTATCCTTTTGTGAACGTTTTAAAAGTAGATTTGATTTTCTACAATATGAACTTAGAACTCTCTCTTAAGACCCAATAGTTTCCGAGGTAAAGTTTATTAGAGTGTATCGGTTTATTTAAACTTTTTAGATGTCACTCCAAAAACATTAGCGGGCGCTCAACTGACTAATTGATAACAAAATTTTCTTAATTGATGCATATAATCAATCTTGTTGTATTTTTGATTTGATTATTGATGTAAGAGCTTATTATTAAACATCATAGTTCTAACTTTTCATTTTCTATTTTAAGATCCCAATGTGGGTTCTGAAGGAACGTAGATACGGACCCACTGAAAGCTATATTAATAATAGCGTTAAAAAACACTAAACGTATTTTTGCCCATTGACTTAAACTTATCAACTTAATGCAAAATTTGGAAAATAAGTACGTAAGTAATTTTGCGTCCTGCTCTAGCTGATGATTTGCTACAAAACATCTCCGAATCCCCCATATACCCTTCAAAGCATCTGTGAGAACATGGCGCAGAATTCACGACATGGATGGTATTCTACCGATGTTTATGACTCTTAGGACTTCAATGTCACAGTGTTTAACAAACATACAACCAAAAAGGACAAAATGATGAAAATAAGAAGGGGATATGTCCCCTTTCGGGTCACTCGTATTACCTATTCCACTCTAACCAGCAGTCACTACAATGAAATCCCGTTACAACGAATGCCAATTAAACGAAATATCCGTTTCAACGAAAAAAAATTCAGTACCGATTTAATTTCCCATTACATTGCTTGAATTCCATTACAACAAAATTCCTGTTACAACGTCGAAATTTTGCGCTTCATCGAAGTTCGTTGACAATTAATCCTCATATAAATAACTGGCAATGATCGAGTAACACTCCTGACGTCATAAACAATGAAACTCACACCACGGCATGATAATTTGATAATGTGTTTTGGTAATGTTTTACATGCAGGGAAAGGCTTTATTGTGACAAGGCTGAACTGGTAAGACTGTCATTTCAGGGGAATGAAGAAACGAAAGAACGGTTAACAATGAACGCTACCTACTGGAGTTTAGGGTTAATCCACTGGAGTTAGGGCTACAATTTCAACTATCAAAATATTACCAAACATGCAATGACTTCATTCAAATGTAGAAGCAATTTTCACCAATCATACCTTGACGGTCTTTTTTCTAGTTTCATTATACTATTTCATTAAAGTGTAATTATGTTTTCAAAAATATATCATCCAAAAAAAAGTTCGATCATTAATTGTACAAAAAAAATCACGTAGTTTAATCCGAGTTATTTGCGAGGCTTCATTTTTTATTTAACTGAAATGAATCAAAGCTAAAGACTGAAAACGATTTCTTGCTTTGTCTCAGATTGTTTTTGGAGATAAATGTTTATTGTGACAGCAACCCTAACAATTTTTAGTCCCTTTTTATATACAGTTCAGTCACATAGAATTAAGGACTGAGATTAATCTGATGTGTAATTGGCTTATCGATCCTTATCTATCCCAATCCCTTAAGCTTTAGTTAGGAAAAGCGATTACTTGCTTGAACACATTTCTTTCTTTCAAAGCGATGGGAAATGCATTTAAACCAGAAATAACTTTAGAATTTCCGATACTTATACTTAAACAACTCTTTAGGAATGTCTGGTCTGGTCGAATTAGTGGAAAAAAAATCCTTTCAATTATACTGATAATTATGGTGTCAAATTGGATATTGATTTATTGATTGTTTTCTGAATATCGATTTCCAACGATATTTAATTTTGTAGTACTGTGAGATTTAAATTCTCTGTTATTTTGGTTATTTGGATTTTCTCATTTCCCTTGTATTATAGTATAGTAAAAGTTTTCACACGCTAAAAAAAGTGAGAATTTATAACTTAAATGCTTGGCAGTAATGCATATAAATATATAAATAAAAGAGAATGTGTGTATGTTCCATATTGAAATTCCCAGTTTACATCGGATCTCCACCAAAATTGGCAGGCATATACTTCTACAACCGAGAAGGGTCGTGGGGGGGGGGGGGGGTTCAAACGCTAAAAAAGTACCGAACCCGTCGAAGTTTAATTTTAGGACCAGAACATGGCTTAAAATGACTCTGCCCGAAATAATTATCCGATCAGCTCGATTTTAGTTTCATTCGAAAGCCCCCCAAAAAATTCCTATAGAGGATTTTCTATCTTCAGATTTAAAATCCTCAAGGCCCTAAATTCACCTGGAGAAAAGTTATAAGCATTTTTAAGAAAGAGAAAATATACAGTAGCTCCCAAAAGTGTTCGTACACCTTGAAATTTTGTAGTAAAACCAAAATAACGCAAAACGGAATTCGAATATGAAGTCCAATTTTTTTTTCACACCATTTCTATGCCATTCTGAATGAAACCCAGTAGTTTTTTTTCAAAATACTGCCAGATTTTATTTTTGAAATTTGTCAAAAAGCGAAGAGAGGAAAAGATACGCCACAAAAATCATCGTACACTGAAATATTTTCGAATAAATTCATAATTAAAATTATCATACGTGGTTTTTTCATTATTTTTGCATTGTAATAGTACTATAAAGTCATTTGCCTTTAATTTTTTGTGTATTTATTACCTAATATTCTGCTTATTATTTTTAATGTCAGGTATGCGTAGAAAACAACAAACACGATTCGAAATTTGATTTTTTTCCTCACAGTAGCCGTAAATTGGTTTGAAATGTCTCTTAATTAAGTTATACCATTCTATAGTGAACTGCCTGATAAAATGCTTTAAAGACAAGACTCGGATCCAAAACAAGGTAAGAAAAAGTCAACTGGCAAAGTTAACAAAGCGTGATCGGAGGTTTACAGTTAAAAAAAACAAGAAAAATACACATTTCAGAACTGAAAAAGTTTCTGCAGGATTAAATGAAACATTTTACGTTTAACTTTTACCTAAAATTGTTCACCAAGGTTTCTGGTTAGCTAGACTAATTGGGACCTCTTCCCGCAGAAATTTTCTTGTTCGTGCGAAAAACAGTAAGCTTATGCTTTCCGTCGTAAAATCAATGATAAATAAGTTCAAAACGTTTTGGAACAACGTCTTACTTATAGATAAAAATAAATTTAACATTTTGGGTTAAATTGTTGTATAATTGTAGATGGAAAAAAAATGAGGAATTTAATCTTAAGAACTTAGTTAGATCAGTTAATCAGGACGGTGAAGGTGTTCTTGTGTGAGGGTGCACCTCAGCATCAGGACTTGGAAATTTGGATTTTTTTTGTGAAATAATGAATTATGCTGTTCATTTAAATATTTTAAAAAACAATTTTAAACTATTAGCCCAAAATTTGGTAATCGGAAACAACTTTGTTTTTTAATCAAGATAACGATAAGAAGCACACGTTCGCGTTTGGCGTCTCAAAAATTGTCCTTAAGCTTAGAAATGTCTCCTCAATCGCTAGATTTAAACTTAATGGAACATATTTGGAGATATCTGGTGGCTAGATTACGAAAATACACCATTGAAACGAAAAGCTAACTAGAAACAGTAAGACTCGTAGTGCGGATGAACACTTACTCAGAAATTGCACAAAAAAAGAAAGAAAAAACAATTAAATCTATTCCCAGACGTTTAAAAGCTGTTGTTGTTACTGCATGATATTCTACTAAATAATAACTTAGTAAAAAGTTAGATTATTTACAAATTTTTTGAAATTTTGTCAAAGTGTACGAAGACTTTTGTGAGATAAATTTCCGGCACTTTTTGGTTTTTGATTTAAACAAAATTAAGTTTAAATGTTTTATTAAAAATTTTCATGTAGTTTTGTTGAAAATAGATCAAAGATCTTATAATAAAATTCCTATTCCTAAATATTAATTCGAACCAATAGATGAGGGCTTATTTCATTGAAAGTCGTAGGTGTACGAACACTTTTGGGAGCCACTGTATCGTAAATTGGAAATGTATTCTCTGCTACGAGTTCCTTTTTAACATGAATTATGCGCTCTCCTTAACCTTCTTATAAAAAGTTCTTAAAGATCTATTGTGCATTCATGAGGAGAAGACACTTCGGCACGCCTTCTCGAAAGCAGAGCTAATTTTAGCGCGGGGGTGATCGCTACCGCTTGCAATTGAGACAACCCTAACTTTGGCGGGCATTTAAATTTGCGAAAATGTCTTTGTGTTCTTTCCTTTCGTTTCTAGCTTCGCGTAATTGTCGTCTACGGGGAATCTTTACCTTTTAAACTGAAAATTTCAGAACTAAAAATATTGTATTTACAAAAAAAAAAAAAAAAATAAGGTGTTTTGTTTTCCAAATGAAACATTTCTATTAAGGATAGGCTTTCTGAATTTTAAACGATATCCTTTTAAACACTTACGTCCTATATTCGAAATTGCAAGTGCGCTGCTAAAAAAGGGGGGGGGGGGAGCAGAAAAATTTCATTGCCACACAGACTGTGGCATTGAAATGCTTAAGAGTTGCGTTCTTTTTGAAGACTTAGTATATCTCTCTCCATCTCCCTCTCTCATTTCTTGAGGGGGGGGGGGAGATGACTCAGAAGCTCTCAGGGGCTGGGTCTTTGATGCTTCTATATGAAATGTACAAAATTTCAGATTATATAGAGTTCATATACAATCAGTAGATCTACAGTAGCAGTTATTTTTAAAAAATGCTGAAAACATTATTCGAACAAAAGATGCCCCCCCCCCCTCAAAAAAAAAAAAAGTGGTTGAACCAAAGGGACTGGCCAGGTGTTCCAGAAAGGATTTACATGTGAGAAATAAAAGTAAATGAGAAAAAAAAATCAATCTGAAATATATTAATGCAATTGACTATTAAAATCAGGATTATTTCTCTATGTATTGCATGAATTTTAATGTTTAGAAATATGTAATAATTTTCGGTGCTTTATAAAAAGTGAGTTTGGTTGGAATACTGTTTTAAAATTATAGGTTCATCGGTTGGGCCGGCTTAAGAGATGACGACTACCCCCAGGACGAGTATTTTCAAGGCGGGGGGGGGGGGGGGGGGAGATAACCAACTTCGTTTCTGGGGGGGGGGCAGAAACGAAGTTAGTTATAACACTTCAGTACACAGTAGCCTAACGTAAACACGGATTGTCCATAAAGGACGTTACACTTCACCTTACCCTCTCCCCTCGTCACATCTCACGCAATGTTCGATGAACATATTGCTATAACGAACGCTTTTATTTGAACCAAAATGTGTGAAGTCACATTTCTTGTAATCCCCTCCTTCCCCCTTGAGACTAACTATCAGAAGTTCATGAACCCTCCCTCCCTACCCCTTTCAAGCGTAACATCATTTGTGAATGGCTCCTTAGATTTGCTCTAAGTCACTAAAATCGCACTAACAATTGTTTTAAGGGAAAAGATCGGCTCCCCCCTCCCCCTGGATAGAGCTAGTCACAATACTTTTAAGATCATGTATGTTTTAACAAAGAATCATATTGCACCTCGGCAAAAAAAGTGACATAACTCAAAATTTGGAAAACCGCACCCGCTACTAATTTAAATTCTAAATTTAATGCTCTTTCTCGACACAAAAATCGCAAAGTTAGCTCACCTAAATGGTGCGGAGGGGGGGGGGGCAATGTGCGATACGGTGAACAACTGAATAGGTCGACTATAGCAACGTTTCTTGCTAAAAATTACGCCTTTTACATTCAGAGTCAAGGACGGGGCGATTGATTTCACACTTTTTCCCTTTTATAAATTCGCAAACCCTCGCTCCCCCCCCCCCCTTCCAAACACCATGAAAGATCGTCTCATTTCAGTTATTTTGGGAGGGGGTGGGTTGGACTTTTTTTTCTACAAAATTGCAGAGGAGTGTACCAAACCACATCCCTTACCTTAACGCCATCAAAGGTGTCTCATAATAGTTTCTCTTTTTTTTTTGGGGGGGGGGGGACTGCAATTTTCGAAACTTTCCTGAAACGAGCCCTTGAACCCTATAAACCTATTTAATATCATTAAAATCGTCTAAAATTGATTTTTTGGAGCTGTGAAATACTTCCTGTATAAAGTTCGGATCCTTGTCTCTAAAGTGTTAAGATATGTGAAACAATTTCATTTTCCAGTCAGCAAGAGCTTCGTAAAACTATTGAAGATAGGCTAAAACAATTTTCAACTTCAGTATCAAAAATATGCCGTGGAAGAGTTCTGCATCTCGACTCAAGGAAGGGGCGATCGCCCCCATCGCCCCTCCCTTATATCCGTCCTTGTTCAGAGCTATATTAGAATACGAGCAACAAATTTTTGCCTTTTTTATGATTCCCACACGTAACGCTGTTCCGTAAAAGTACTGGAATAACTGAATTACTTTTAGAGTAATCGCAAAAACTTAAAAAAACAAAAAAAAAAAAAAATACATTTTTTTGTATTTACAAAAATAAATAGGTCAAAACAGTAACATAAAACGTAGTTTCAGGCACTTATTCAATTATTCTGTAGATAACCATATTTTCATGTGAAAAGCTTTAACTTTTGTTTTGTTCCTTTTTTCATTTCTGAAGAATAAAAGTTATATTGAAAAAAAAAAAAAAAATAGTACTAAAGTATTGAAATGTGGCACACAGAGTGCAACTTACCTACTCAACTTACCTTCCAAAATTATTCGTACGCTTTAAATGTGTGTATTTAAAAATGAAGTGCCTAGAAATTAAAATAGTAGTTAAATACTTTTTTATACTGTCTCTATATTACATCAACCCAACATTTTTTACAAAATACTGACTGTTTGAAATGAGCCAAAAACGAGGTCACATAAAAATATTTTCAGAAAATTTCGAAATTAAAGTAGGCGTCTGTAGTTTTCTTTTTTATTATTATTTTTTCAATGCAGTGGTTAAAAGATTGTTTGGTATTAATTTTTGCTTGTTTACTTCACAAATTCTACGTATTATTTTCAAAATGGGTCGAATTCGCAAAGTAACAACAAACGCAATTCGAAAATGTATTAATTCTTCATTATATGCGAAGTAAAACAGTTCGAAATATTGCAAAAGTAGTTCATTTATCCCATACTACTGTGTAATACTTTAAAAAAAACGCTTTAAAGAAGAAAATTGGATCGAAAATAAGGTGAGAAGTGGTTGACCAACAAAGTTAACAAAATGCAATCAGAGATTTATAATTAGAAAATGCGTTTAAACCCACGTTTGAGTTCTGTGAAAGTTTCAGCATAATAGAATGAAACATTTTCGTTCCAATTTCACCTGTAACTGTTCACCGTGTTTGCAGAAAATGTTTAGTTAGTGTGAAAAACAGAAAGTTTAGGATTTCCTTTGCAAAATCAATGATAAATTAACCCGAAACGTATAGAAATACACTGCAAATCTTAACAAATGTAGCACACCTTTTCTTCGAGAGAGAAGGTCGGAGGTGATTTCTTAGAAAATTATAGAACACTCGTCTTCTTCCATTAAGATAACGATGGCCAACTGGCAACCTTTCTCAGTGTTGGTCTGAAGCCTCATCCCCAA
The DNA here is from genome assembly GCF_026930045.1 of Uloborus diversus. Taxonomy (NCBI): domain Eukaryota; kingdom Metazoa; phylum Arthropoda; class Arachnida; order Araneae; family Uloboridae; genus Uloborus; species Uloborus diversus. The sequence continues at coordinate 110,508,042 of NC_072736.1, forward strand.
AAGACGCATATAGAATCTTCCGATACCACGTGTTGGGGGCGTGGCCAAGTCTCAACTGCTGAAAAACGGACTATAGGTGTTTTGAAGGCAAACGAAAATTTAAAACTAACCATGAAGTTTCTTTTGCCATTTTTTTTCCACGCTTCGTTCTTCAAGAAAATCAAATTACACTACAAACGATAATTTTAAAATTTCTCTGTTCTGCAGCAAATTTATGTACAGTTTCTACCAAAAGTCTTCGTACACCTACGACTTTCAACGATACAGGCCCCAATCCATTGGTTAGAATTAATATTTCGTAATAGGTATTTAATTATAACATCTATGATCAATTTTTAACAAACCTACATGAAAAGTTTTTAAAAAATATTAAAACTTAATTTTTAAAAAATCAAAAACCAAAAAGTGCCGGAAATTTTATGTCACAAAAGTCTTCGTACACTTTATAAAATGTCTATATATTATTGAATAATCTAACTTTTTATTAAGTTATTAATTAGTAGAATATCATACAGTATTCATAACACCTTTTAAACGTCTGGGAATAGATTTCATTCTTTTTCTTTCTTTTTTTTGCGTAAATTCTGAGTAAGTGTTCAACCACACTTCGAGTCTTACTGTTTATCGCTCTATTTTCGTTTTAAAGCTGTATTTTCGTTATCAAGCCTATAGATATCTCTAAATACGTTACATTAAGTTTAAATCTGGAGATTGAGGGGGTATTTTCTAAATTTTAGGAAATTTTTTGAGGCACTAGACGCAAAAGTTAAAAACCGTGTGCTTCATATCGTTATCTTGATAAAAAAACAAAGTTGTTTCCAATGACCAAATTTTTGGCTAAGAGTTCAAAATTAGTTTTTAAAATATTTAAAGGAACAGTATGATTCATTATTTCATCGAAAAATTCCAAACTACCAAATCCTGATGCTGATATGCACCTTCACACTAGAACACCTCCACTGTCGTGATTAACTGATCCAACTAAGTTCTTAAGATTAAGTTCCTAATTTTTTCTTCTACTTACAATTATGCAACAATTTAACCAAAAATGTTGAATTCATTTTTACCTGTAAGTAAGGCGTAATTCTAAAACGTTTTAAGCTTATTTATCCTTGATTTTGCGACGAAAAGCGTAAGCTTTCTGTTTTTCGCGCGACCAAGAAAATTTCTACGGGAAGAGGCCCCATTTAATCCAGCTAATCAGAGAACTTGGCGAAAAATTTTAGGGGAAAATTAAACGTAAAATTTTTCTTTTAATTCTGTAGAAACTTTTACAGCACTCAAATGTGTATTTTTCATATTTTTTTCAACTTTAAATCTCCGATTACGTTTTGCCAATTTTGCCGGTTGACCTTTTCTTACCTTGTTTTCGGTCCGATTCCTTTGTTTAAAGAATTTTATCAAGCACTCTACTATACAAACAAATAAACTGACTAATTTAGAGTCATTTCAAACCAATTTACCGCTACTGTGGGAAACAAATTCGAATTTTGACTGGTGTTTGCGGTTATTTACGAATACCAGCGATTTTATAGCAATAAGCACAATATTAAGGAATAAATAAACAAAAAATTAAAGCCAAATGAATTATAAGGGTCAACACAATGCAAAAATATTAATAAAATGGCATATGATAATTTTAATCATGAATTTATTCGAAAATATTTGATTGTACGATGACTTTTGTGGAGTGTTATTTCTCTGTCTCTTCGCTTTCTGACCCATTTCAAAAAGAAGATCCGTCAATATTTTGAAAAAACCAATGGGTTGTATTTAGAATGACATAGGAATGATATGAAAAAATATTGGACTCCATATTCGAATTCAGTTTCGAATTATTTTGGTTTTAATAAAAAATTTCAAAGTGTACGAACACTTTTGGGAGCCACTGTAAGTGAAAAGGCTAAACAATAATTTAAAATTCCATTGCAAATTCCTGCAATATTTTTAAAGATCAAATTATTTTCAATTTTAAAAAATGTACATCGAGCTCTATTCGCAACTCCGGAGCTCGAATATGCTACCTTGCGGTTTTAAACAATACTACCGAAAAAGTTAAAACATTCCATTTCACGTGTTTTCTTTGGGGTAAATAACAGGCTTCAGACAGTTTGTGGTGTAATGTAATTTTAGAAGAATCGAAAAGAAAGCTTCCCACAAACACGATGAAAAATTACTGTCATTCACATAGCGTCGAAGCAAGTTATAAGTTACGGCACTTGTTTGCTTTACCTTTTCATCCGCTATTAGACAGTGGCTGCATCGCCCCCATAGTTTACTGGAGTTGCGAACTAACCGACAACCAGATTTTTCTAAATTGCATTGAATTTTAAAATGTAAAAAAAAACTTGAACGAGAAGTTAAGTAAAATTTGATCGCTTATGAGCTAGACGATACTGTAAATACGTGTTGTAAAACAGGAAATCTTTTAAAGTAATGGAACTTATTTAAGTTAATGGAGCTTACCATAAAAAAAAACATCCAAAGTAATCCATAAATGAACTTGGCACGGAATCTATCCTCATTCGGAAGAACTGAGCAAAGCGTAAAGAAAAAGGAAATATTCTCGTACTGCTACTATATTTTTAATTCGAAAATGACAATTTACAGAACAAAAACAAACTGCTTGAAATAAACGACTTGAGAATGGTTATAATTCAATGACAAAATGGCGCGTAACTCGATTCTGCAGCAGTTTGTTTTGAATCCAATTTAATTGCTGCACGTGTGCGTTGCCACGGAAGTCGAGGCTTTTCCCGTAATCGGAAGATTAAAAATGTTTTCCTGTTTGGGTTATTTTACCGTGATTTACTAATTTTTGAAAAAAACCGGTAGAATATAATCAACGATATCAGTACTATACTAATTGAGCTTTTTATCATTCACTTTCATTTAATAGGGACTTTTAGATTTGCCGTTAACGTTGTTTAAACATGGTTGATGTTAATATGGATTTTGAGGGATGTCGTCGTTATTCTAAAGAAGACTGTCAGATAACTTTTTAAAATGAGAATTGAGAATTTTTTGAAGCTATTGCTCCAATTCTGATGGGGGTTTAAAAAGAGTATGTTAATAATATTTTGATTTTTTTTTTCATTCTGAAATGGGTTTTTAAACTATTTTCCCTGTACAGATATTTTGAAAGGGACTGTTGATGTTATCTGAAAGCTGTAACCTTTATCCTAACAAGGATTTTTAGAAACTGATGTCCTTATTATAATAGGAAATTTTAGGGACTGTTTTCTTTCCTAATGGAGAGTTTTCAAGACTATTGTCCTCATTCCAAATGAAATTTTCTGTTGACTGTCGTCTTTACCCTGATGAAGATTTTTAAGGACTGTTGTCCTCATTCAAGTTGGGAAATTTTTAGGAACTAACATCGAGACGGTACTGAAAATTATTTGGCACTTTTGTCCTAACTCCCACGAGGATTTGTAGGGTTTTTGACAATCTTTTTGGGTTCTTGCCTTTATTCTAATGACTCTTTTAGACATATCTCTTCGTATTCATTAGAAGTTTAATGGTAGACTTAACTTTCTTGCTACGTTTTCTCATTCGAGTGAGAATTCTTAGGGACTAATATTCATATTTAATGGGGTTTTTAAATATCGATTTGCAAATAAAGTTATTCTTTGGTTATCAGTACTAGTGAAACTGTTACAATGACTTTAGATGAGATAATGATTAAACGTTTTACCATTTCAAATTTGATCGTCCATTTAAGAAAAAAAAGTTATAGTCTAACTGTTTTGATGTTAACCTCAAGGTCTATCAATAATCCGATATATCTAAAAGAATAGAATAGTCTCTCTTAGTTTTTGAAGGATTCTTTCAATTTGGCACATAATTATAGCATGATCACAGAATGTTTTTAAAGAAATGTTTCAACGTCGAAAAAAATTCGGCGAGTAGTTCTTTTTGGTATTCTAATTTAGGCCCAATTTTAACATAATTCCCCAAATATGAGGGTGAAAAATGACTTGCACATAGTAATATTACATATCGTTGGAAAGGGTAGAATTTTCTGCGTTCTACGCAATTTGTTTCAACGCTCTAAGTTAGTTACGGCGGGAGTTATTTGCGTTTTTAGCTCGATTTTTTTAGGATTAGCTGAAATTTAGGCATTACTTTCTTCAATACATCTATTTACAAAACACGAAGGAATTGTCCCACAATTTTCTTTTTGACATCATTGGAAAAAGCCACTTTTTTCTTTACTCCAGATCTATCTCGACCTTTGGTCGTAAAACTAAGCTTCTATCTCCAAAAGAAAAAAAGTTACAAGCTGTTTTAAATCTAGTTCAAAAATCTCATCTCCATTCAAGTTGTCAACAATTTTATTTTTGCGTTCCCACGGTTATGCTTTTTGAATCCATTGTTTTTTTTTTCCATCTTTCTCATTTTAATTTATTAAACTTATTTTATTTTGTGTTTCCATGGTTACGCTTCTATAATCAATCTTTTTCGTTTTAATTTCTTTAAAGTATTTTAATATCTGTCGTCATTGTTCGGAAGGAAAATTTTGCGTGATTCGCAACTCCAGAGCTCGAATACGCTACCTTGCGGGTATTTACAAAACTGCCGAAAAAACTAAAACATTGCGTTCCACATGTTCATTTTGGGAAAAACAAACAGTTTGTTATGTGTATTTTTTTTATTTGCGTAATTCATCATTTGGAATCGTCATCCGCAACAGCGTAACATCAAAAATATCTGATATAAACTGTGAGTACACATTTTATTTATCTTGTTCTGAGTGAATTTGAATAAATATCAGTTTTTCAATTCGATGAAAAATTACTCTTTTCCTTAATCTAATTCCACATAAATGATTTTTAAATAACCTTTGTTACTACAGCATCCAACTGAAATGGACAGTATGCGAATAAATTTTCTTGAAAATATTTATCGCAGAACAGATTGAAAAATCCAGAAAGAACGTTAAGAATTTGAACAATAAAAAATTAAAGTTTGGAATTTTTATCGCTAAAATATCGCGCCAACTTAACTTTATTGCTCTGCAAAAGCTGTCATTATCGGTGGAAGAGTTTCGCCGAAAATCTGTTTATAGGGTTATGGTTTTAAAATTGTGTGAAAGGATAATGTATCTTGATAAGATTTCGCATATCAGTTAAATCATTTCCATGACGAATGAATTAAATGCATGATGATTTCTTTTGATATCCAATCATATAGTCATAGAAATAAATTATCTAGTGTTAAATGTTACTCTTGACAGTCTGTCACGTATGTGCACTATGTGACAAAAATGTCAACAAATGCCGGAAATGTCACGAAACTGGAGACATAAAATGTACTAATGTATAGAAAAAACGGTACAAAATGAAAATGTTTTCGAAGCGAACCAAAAATTTATGAATTCCGAATTCAACATCGTGAAAATGGCTGCTTCAGAACAACTTACTGTGTGTTCTGCATTAATTGTTTACTTTCGTAATACGTTTTGGTTTCTAATGTCTTTCTACATGGGTCAGAATAACCAAAAGACTTTGAAAAATCTTTTCAAATGAATAAAGAACAAAAAATCATGCATGCGAAGAAAAATTTCTCTCATTTCCTAAGTTAGAAGCAATTTATACGTTACAGCGTGCGTTTGTTTTAGTTTTTTCATCCGCCATTAGACAGTGACTGCAGCGCCCCCTATAGTTTGTTGGAGTTGCGAATGTTTTTTTTTTCTTTCTTTTATTTAAGCCTGATTGTTGAATATACGTTACTTGACACAATTTTAATTTTCAAGGTAGACCGGGCAAAACCGGGCAACACAGCTAGTATCTATCGATACTAAAATTATAGAGAGGGCGGATTTTTGTGTTACGCCCACAATATTACCCACACAAGTTTGCAGCAATGCAAAACTTTATTTAATATTAGACAGGCTTCAATAAAAAAGAAAAATATATTTTGAAGTTTTGATTAAAAATCTTAAATCCTTCTTTGGGAAAGTAGTCGATTTTGAATTGTGCCTTTTTCGCACTGGAAGTACGATATGGAACGTCTATTTCAAAACCCAATAATGGCAACGATCAAAATAATTCCATACGTGCTACATTTCATGATTTTTAGATGTAGACAAAGTCACTAAAGCCATTCTAGCTCAAAAACATAAAACGAGTTAAAGACGAATAAAGTAATGTTTTTGGCAAAGTTATTGCTTTTTCTGTGTTATTTCGTAGAATTATGTTTGTGGCCTGTCACTATTTTTCATCATTACTACAGGTAGATTGACTTTTTTCTCCAATCTCTTTTGAACTTTTCTCTCTCGAGGGTTATATATGACTTTATTTCGAAAAAAGGAAACACGAATTCCGCAAGCGTAAGCTTAGATCTTGTTACCATCGGAAGATTTTTAGGCTTTGTCTTTTGTTTCTACGTTGCATTGATACAATCTGTTTCTTTATACACATAAAAAATGGCAAATTTCTAAGAAAAATGAATATGAATTTAAAAAATAATGTAAGACGCCGAAAAATATTTAATTTTCGCACACTTATGATGTTAATGAAATATTCGAGTTATTCCCACGAAAACAGCTCAACTCAATTTTAATAATCACCATTATCAGTTTTAATAATTACCACCAATTTATTCTTTTTTTTTAGCAGTTTCTACTTTTAACTGCCTATAATCAAGAATCAATAATTTATACCGAAGTATTTTCCTTATCTTAGGGCCAGACTCATACAAGACCATAAAAATGGGCAATTTTTTGATATTACTCCATTGTATTCCTATTCTGCATTGATTCATAGAAACGTAATTCAATAAAAAAGAATCCTTTGCAGTGTTTTACCAGTGTTATAACAGCGCGAGTCCCAACTTTTGTATGTTCCGGACAAACGTTTTTACGCTCTCCTGGAAAGTACTTAAAATGTGACTTACTGTTGCGTGCACTATTGTTATATTTATATTGTTTTAGTTTTGCTTTGCCAACAGATGTGGAAAAAAATGATTGAAAAGTTTTAGTTTCAGTTGTTCGATTGAATTGTAATGATGGTGAAGCCTCGTTTTTCCGGAGTTGTAAATAGAATTTAAGAAATAAAATGTTTATGAGGAAACCGAAATAGGCTATTTCGAGTTATATCTCAAGGCACTTAAGACTTCTGAAAACTGAGTTTTGAAGTAAATATTATACTAGTTTTAAAGTAAGTGCGCATTGCTTTATTATTGCATTTTATTGCTATGGAAGTTTATTTTAAAAACGAGTGTCCATTCGATCATCATTCACTAAAGCTTATAATGCTTTGATGATACTTTTTAATACAGAAAACGTAAATTTAAAGGACATTGAATGTAAATTTCCTTTTTTTAGAAAGAGCGTACAAAAGTTTGACTGAACTTGATAATGATATTTTGGAATTGCTCTTAGTGGAAGAAAACGACAAACAGTCTTGAATATAAACTATTGAAGGATATACGGAGAAATATGATGAAGCAGAAGTTCGTTATGTACACAATTAAGACTTCCTAAAATAGAACTGATGAAATTTGGCGGGGAAGTGAATTTTGGGTATATCCCCAGCGTTCACTAGAACTGTTTAGTTGAGTTACAGAAGAAGGGGATTCATCTCACTGATATGGACAAAAACTCAATGCCCATAGAATTGCTGATAATAGCGGACTTCGGTGGGAAATTTTACACAGGCAAAATTCAGCGGCTACAGTCTGGCCTAGTTGCAATTGAAACATTGCTTGGATGGTTGCTGATGGGAAAAGTCCTTTTCATCAAGAAGAAAAATCCTCATCTTTAATGTTTCTTCTCTTTTGATTATTAACAATGAAACTGATCTCTGGAGGTTGGAAGCAATAGGTATACTGGATCCCTGTGAAGATAAGACTAATGCTGAGCTGGAGAAAGCTGTAATGGACCATTTTGAAGAAACGGTTGTGAGAAATTTGGAAAACCGATACGAAATAAGCCTGCCATGAATCCGTGACCAAGATGAACGTCCAGACAACAGAGAAAGGTACTAAAAAGATTACACTACACTACGAACAAGCTTAATACTTCCCAGAGAACTGAGGATTACAGTACAGTGTTTGAAAATTGGCTTCATGAAGGAGTGTGTGATTGAAGAAGTTCCACTCTCCAAGATAGAAACGAAGGGGTATTACCTTCCTTCGGGAGGTGTTTTAAAAGAAAGCTCCACAACCGCTATGAGACCTGTATCTGATACTTCCCATCGTGTGTAAAAGGGCATCTTTCATTGAATTACTGTTCAGCTAAAGGGTCCAATTTATTAGAATTAATTCCTGTCGTGCTGCTTAAGTTCCAGGAAACCAACTTTGGAGTTATATCTGATATTAAAGCTGCTTTTCTTCAGCTCTCATATCGAAATGATGATCGGGATATTCTCGGCTTTCTTTGGTGGAATGACAACCAAAAAAGAGGATCTTAAAGTATTTCGTCACCGCCTCTCGTTTTCGGAGTTAATTGCAGCCCGTTCCTTCTTTCTGCTGTTCTGGATTTTCATTTGCAACGGTCAGGCCGACCAAGATGTTATTAAGAAACTAAGATCCTCATTTTATGTAGATAATCGTGTGACTGAACACGAACTACATGATTTTATAAAGAAGTCCACATCAGTTATGGCTAAAGCTAAGTTCGATTTGAGAGGTTGGGAGCATACACAGTTTCAACCATCTTCTGAACTGTTAGAGCCAACTCAAGTTTTAGGACTGTTGTGGGTCACAGTATAAGAAGATTTCTTATATTGTGATGCAAAGAATATAAATTTGGGAGACCTTGCTGTAACCAGAAGAAATGTTTTATCCGTAACACAAAAGGTTTTTGACCCAATTAGATTTAGTTGTCCTTTCACATTACTTCCGAAGCCGTTGTTACAGAAAAGCTGGAAGGCAAAATTAAGTTGGGATGCTGAATTACCAAAAGAAGAAACGAGCTGATGTGTGCATCACATTACTTCCTTTTACTCCAATTCAATGTCGTTTCCCCATTACGGGCAATTTTAATGTGATTCAGTAGTTTACTCTCTAAATATCACCAACAGTGGCCAAATTAAAATAAAATTTAAAAAAATCGCCAAATTTGTCGCCTAGATGGCGACAAAACTTGGCAACCAAAATGGCGAATATTGTCAAGTGTCCGCCAAATTATAACACCACTTGAGTTTACATCGAAATTAACAATTATTTCCCCCCAAAAAGGGGCAAAAGACCTCCTTTGGAGCATCTGAATGCAACCAAAGAAGGAGGTGCACAACTAGACCCCACTAGGAGTCTAGTTACCAAATTTCAACTTTCTAGGACATTGAGTCCGCATTTAAAAAAAAAGTTACGTTCCGAATTATTTTCCAAAAATTTCTTTTTTGCTTCAAACTTTTTATATCTTAATTCTGCACCTTATTTTTTAGCATTTTTGCAATTGGAAGTATGCATCTGGGACTAAAGGTTGCGAAAATAGAGGTTTTTTGCAGGTTAAACGAGGCCAGGTTGTATATAATTATTAAATTTCCTAAGCAAATGTTGAAAGTGTTTGCTATGATTAGAACTATTATTCGGATGAATATATAAGTTGATGTATTCATGTATGATGCATAAATAGACTTTAAGACACCACTATTTAGGGTTTTTTTTTTTTCAGGAATACTTTTTTTCTCATAGAAAACTAATATCTCTTCTGAAACTTGGAAAAAAAAAAAACATTCTAAAACTGGTACAGCAGTTTTAAGATTTATTCGCATTGCCACTACACCAGAAATTGAACATTAAACAAAGAGATTTAGATTTATGCCTTTTTGAACACTTTTTTCGATTTCTTTATTTCCGGAACATTATTATTCACCTCTCGAGCCTCTGTTTAATGCTATCTTAAGCGAAAATTTTGAGTGTACTTTTAAACCAGCTATTTTTTGAGATAAATTTAATGATACTGACTTCACATAAAATGTATCTGGGGGAGAAAAAAGAACAACCTCAAAATAACAGCGGGAAAAATTTAGAAAATGGTATTATATTCCAGCAAAAAGAGCCATCTTATCATTTTGTTAAATCATTCGGAAAAGAAAGCAGCATGACACAAGAAAATATATTCAGTTTACGCTACATTTAGCATGAGCTACGTTAAATGTCTTTAAAATTCTTTTTACCTTCAAAAACTAGCTTGATTTTGTCACTTGAATATATTAAACAAATCTTGGTGCAACGTTTTTTTTCCTCTCTCTTTCAGAAATCCGTGAACTTGCCTAATTTAAGAAATATTTACATTTTACCTTGAACGTATGAAATTAAATTTTTGCTAATATGATGAGTCTTCCTTAGGCTTAAAAAAACAATTTTTAAATTTTACAGCTGCGAAGTAAAGCAGTGGAGCTGACAAAGTGGTGTAGTGGTTGGGCGTTGGCCTCTTTCGCCGAAAGGCGCAGGTTCGAACCCGACTACAGTCGGTGGATTTTCAAGATGCAGAAAATCGACAACGTCCATGTCTTATGATTATGCGGGTTCATGGGCGTAGCAAGGATTCACGTTAGAGAGGGGCAAGCATAAGCACAACTATATTAGTGGTTTTTAGTCACCCCCTCCCCTAGTACGCACCTCGGAAATTGCTGGAAATTATAGTCCTCCTCCCCCCGCATGTGAGAAGAAAAAGCAGTTATGTGGCTCTCTCCCGAAAAGTTTTTGAAATTGAAGTCCTAAATTTGCACTTTTAAATTTGCTTAGTGACATTTGGAAAAAGCGTGGGAGTCGGTTGATTATATTTTAGGGAGGAGCAGTGGCGCATACAAGGGAGGGGTCCAGTAGGTCCGGACCCCTCCCATAGGTCTTGCTTTTTTTCCGATTGATTACGATTTTATGTATTTAATATGCAGAATAATTTCAAACAAAAGTAACAACTATTTCAGTTCTAATAAGTGAAAAAATAAAACCCTCATGTTAAAAGATTTTTAAAATATTGTGCACTTTTCCCTATAACGAAGTGCCTATAAGAAGCAGAATGGTGATTATAAATGAATACACTGTAATAACCATGTTTTTAGTTTTGTAAGTATAGAAAAAAATGAGATTCTATGAACTTGAATCTGTTTTTTTTTTTAATTATGTGAAACGTAAAAGCGTTAACTACTTTGCTTTATGGGTTTTTTAAAAAAAAAAATTTAAGTATATTTCATTGAATAATGCTAATTATTTATTCATTAGTTTATTTTTTTACTGTGTTTCGTTCTCGTGAATCGATAAAATCAAGTCAAATGTTTGACGGCGTATTGGGATATGCTATAGAAATGGCACTTTCGACCTTGGACCATTCCCTTTCAAAATTCCTATGTGCGCCACTGGGGAGGGGCAAGTGCCCTTCTCTGCCCCCCCCCCTCTGGCTAAACCCATGTACGGCGTGTTGCACTCGCTCGGCTTTGAATTCTCGTGCAAAATCAAATTCTTGGTGCAGTTTTGCATCTAATAGAGTTCAAGTGCCTCCATCTAGTAGGAAAAAAAATTTGCGTCGAAATTCTCGTGGCAATTACATCTGTTGATATTAGTTCCCCATGAAAGAATGAATGCTATTTAAGAGAACCGCACTAGGTCTGCAAAAGGTTACGCTTTTAACGCTGTCCTTAGAAAAAAAAAAAAAAATAGGACCATTCAAGAGAGGAGGAGAACCAGTTTAAGAAGACGAAATTTTATTGTTTTTCGTGATTTTTTTCTAACAGGAAAGAAATCATCAGAATGTCTTTAAAGATATTTTATTCATCTTCTGAAGTACACCTTGTAATTTTTTAAAGTCATTTCCACCAGAGTTAGTGGAATTAGAGGCTGCTGTCCATGGGCGGTCGTTATCAAAATTGTTGCTGGTGGGCATTACTGAAAACACAACTTTTGTCTGTAATCATTACAATTTTTCTTTCTCGTAAACAACATATTTTCTAAGATATGAACCTAATTGTGATCAAATGAAAATTACAAGTTTTTGAAATGTTCGATTGCAATGTTATGTTTTCTATCATCACATTTCTTGTTTAAAATAAAGCAATTTTATTAATAATTTCATCAAAGAGTTAGGTTCTTTTGGAGTGTATTTGAACAAAGAAGATTCGAACAAATTTTCAGAACGATTGGTGAAAAACTCTTAGAGCTAGAATGCAAACCAATTGAAAAAAAAAGCTGTTTCGAGAAAAACGCGTTTGAAAAAAAATTGCTGTGAATGTTTTCGAATCTCCACAGTCACTTTAAAAGCTCATAGCATCGGAACTTATGGGATTTTTTCGCTGAACTTTCTGCCAAGAGCGCCCGTATAGGGGGGCAAGGAGGTGCTCGAACCCCGCCTTTGAAATTAGAACATCCTTGCTTTTAATACTTTTTTCATTTTAAAAATGTAAAAACATTTCTTCTTCAGTCATTAATGAATAAGTTATTAAAAATTTCAAGCTTTAATGACTAATCTGTGCTGAAATCGATTTCCATGGGGAAAATATCCAGCTAAGCCATGGGGAAAGTATCTGAGCTCCCCCCTAACAATTTTGCATGTGGGCGCCCTTGCCCTTGCTTTCTGCAATATATTCTTGAATAGTTTCACTCTAACATTTTATGACATTAAAAAAAAAGTAGATTTTTTTGACTGGTCTAAACTGGTTTCCCCCCTTAAGCAGTAATACACTACGCTAAGCCAGGGTTAAGACATAACTACATGAAATATACCGAGAGCCCCGTTATGCAACCCACAGAATGCAGTTTCGTCCTTGTTATGTTGTAACTCCATATTTCAATATGTTCTATACTTTAAAAAAAAAAATTGGCTATGCGTTCTTCCCTAATCTACTTGTTCCTTAAATGAATTGAAGTAAACTCTGACATTCAAAAATTTTTCAATCAGAAATGCAAACTGTCTTAAAGTATCATTAAAGAATACGACGACCCATAACATATGCCGCCATAATTACTCAGAAGATTTCAGAGAGTTAATAATAATCAAGTTTAATTTAGCTCCTGGGAGATTTTATTGGTATATTCTAGTAATACATTAGGTAAGAGTAATTATTTCCTTATTGGAAATAAGACGGTATTAGTTAATTAAGTCTAATAAGACGCGATTGCTATGTTATTAAACTTTAGATGTACTTAAGTAATTTTTAATGAGGCATATTATTTCGCCGGTAGTAATTGGCATTCTGTTTGTACAGTAATTAAGGATAAATTCATTAGCAAATATCTTAAGCGAGCCCAAATTTATTTATTATATCATTAACGAGTAAAATAGAAAAAACATATTTCGATGTAATTATGATGCTTTTTCCTTTATTAAAATTTAATCAAACGCGTGAAAAAAATGTTCTTTTTGTGTTAATATTCAAACCCAATGCGTTTTTTTGTTATTATTCGAAAAATAGATTTTCATGATTCTTTAGTTATTTCGAAAACACCAGTGAATTGTTTTACTAACATGAGAAATTATTTTGTTCCAAATCTTTGATGAAATATGGACATTTAAAAAAAGTTTATAATGCTGTTTTGCAACACAGTACAAAATCTTCTCATATTTCATCAAATTAACTCAAATCAGAATTGATATAATTAGTGTACGAATGAAGCGTAAACAGTCGCGGAACACACTTTTAGTGATGGGACCCTAGACATTTACTTCAAAGAAACCAAAATACTTTCAAGGACTTCCCACTATTACGCCAGATAAAACAGAGAAGCGATCGAAATTTTTAAACATCAACAATTTCAACAAAAAGGAAGAAGAAATTAAGATTAACAAACTTTGGCATACTGCACTCAAACGGATGACTCCGAGAGATACTTTTAGCCAACCAGAAACAGCGACGGACGTCCAGCAGCCAATCCCCAACCAGAATGAAGAAAGCTTAAGTTCCAGCCAACCAGAAACAACGACGAACGTTCATCAATCAATCCTGGCCCGTAAACGAAGGGAAAGCTAGCTCTTTCCACAAAAATAGTGACAACACTTCAAAATCCGCATCATTTGTTAGGAAGTCGCTTCCCTGGAAGCTTCTACCACGTAAACACTGAAGATGACCGCCACAGATGCGGTCGTAACGTTTGGGGAAACAACACTCAGACCGCGGCACAACAGACTGGAATCTCTCACAACATTATTCATTTTATTAGATTTATGAAAAAAAAGAAATATTTGTAGTATACGAGTAATCGAGTATTGTTACTGAACTTCATTCTCGGTAAATTCTTTATAAACTGGGTTCTACTTGAGTATCTACACATTTTTTTTTCATTCCATACGCAAAATTTATTTAATGAAATCGAAATTTCTTAATTTAATTGCAATGGATGACATTTTGGAAGAAATTTTCTGATCCGACTTTCAGTTAAAATATATATAAATTATCTTTTGGTTTAATTTGCATCCCATGGAAGCACTGTCTTATGGACGCTGAAAAAATACATTTAATAAATTTTATTTATTTTCTCAATAAAAAATTTGCTTAAATAAACATAAAATATTAAATGAAGAAAAACTGAAGTTAGATATTTTGATCATTATTGATAATCAAATAATCGTCATTTCAAATTAGAAAAATTACGATATTACATTAATCAAGCTTAACACTTTTAATACACTATGACTTTCTGAAGTACGCACAATTTTAACAAGAGAAAAAGTCACTAATTGAATTCCACTTTTATGAAAGTATTAAATAACGGGAAGTAGGGTAACTGATGAAAAGTAATTACTTACTTTATAATTATTTTACTAAGCTATTGAGCGAAATAAAAAACGTCTGGGGTAGGGGAGACCGGGGCAAGATGACGAATGCCTTATTTTTTCCGTTTTAAACTAGGTAACTGCATCAACTGCATGCTACTGCCTCTCATATCCTCTGTTCGTTCAGCAATAGTATAGAGACGCTGAAATCGCCATATTTGTGTTAGTTCTGGAGCTCATTGTTTACCGTTGCCACGATATAACTTTTATGCATGTGTAAATAAGCTCTGCTGCATATAAATATAGGATATATCGTGTCTCTTGAATATTTATGAGTAACTTAGTTTAAATACAATCTATTACCATGAATAAATGTCAATTAATCGCCTTTTGTTATGGCAATGGAGAAGAATCCGTTCAAACCGGCAGTCTGGGGCAAGTTGACGGGCAGCAACGCGGGGCAAGATGACGAGCTTGCCCATTGCCCGTGTTTCAGAATTTATTAAACTATGTTACTACGGGCAGCAACGCGGGGCAAGATGACGAGCTTGCCTATTGCCCGTGTTTCAGAATTTATTAAACTAACTATGTTATCCACTTTATTAAATTCCTGTAAGCGCTGTCTGTTGTCCACGCGACCTTGCGCTTCTCGTCTGGAGCTAAAGGACGCATTGAATCAAGGTAGGTATCGTTCGAAAGCGGGTGACCAGGGGCTATTTATAAACTAGTTGTCCAAATGACTAGTTGAATGAATTAAACCAAGCAAAGAATCTCCTGCTCTGTTGATTATTGACAATCATAAATCTCACATAGCTTTGCAGGCTATCTTATATTGCAGTGAAAAAACATTATCATGGTTGGGTTGTCATTTCACATATCGCATCGTCTCTAGCTCCTGATGCGTCATTTTTCTGCCCATTAAAAACATACTATAGCCAAGCATGTGAAAACTTGATCGTCATTCATCAAGGACAAACTCACAGAAAAAAAATATTGTTGAGCTTTTGATCACAGCTTACTTCAAAGCAGCTACAGTTGGAAATGCCGATAAAGGGTTTGAAAAATGAGGTATCGAGTCTCATAATTTTCTTGTTTTTAGCGGACTATGACGTTGTTGGCTCTGAAACTGAGAATAATAGTGCTAATCCTCAGACCTTGGTAGTAGAAAACAAACATATAAATCCTCCAGACGAAGCAGAAATTATGGCAAATGCTGATTCCGTTACACCAAAGAAGCATGTTAGTGTTTTTGATTTCAATGCATTTGCTTAAAGCAAGACAATGCGAGAAAACAAAAACTGAAGCTCAAACATTCTTACAAGCACACCCATCAAAGAAATGTCAGAACAAGGAGCAAAGCGGAATAAAAAAAAAGAATTATTTAAAAAAACAGGGAAAATGAAGCTCGTGAAGCTAAAAAGGGAGTAAAAAAATCTCAGACCAAGTTCCTGTAGGCCCAAGTCTATTACTGTGGGCCCGTATTCATGCCAAGCAATGCAGTTGCATCAAATTCAAAGAATAGTGTTCTAAGATGCCTTACTTGGAAAGTCGAATTTTGAGACCCTCCAACAGAAAAATGAATCCAAAGCTGTAAAAGCCAAGAGTGGTGGCATGAGGAATGTTCCAATCATGAAAATGGTATTTTTAATTGTGTCTATTGTTAGCTGCACTACTTAACATTTGAACATTACGCCACAACGCATTACGCTTAATTTGATACTTAGTGAGATGTAAAAACACAGTTATTATTTGTAAGACTAGGTAACATATTCAAAACATAAAATGCGTTCAACTTTTTTCAACGTTGTCATCTTGCCCCTAGGTCAAAGTCATCTTGCCCCAGTACTGGGACAAGATGACGATTTGTTAAGGTTCTGAAAAAAAATAAAAATATCCTGAGTTATTTTTATTTGAAAAATTAAATGTCAATATATTTAATACTACAAAAGATTACTCTAACAGCTCATGTAAAATTAATTTTACTATCCTTAAAAATAAATTAATAAAGCACAAAAATTGTTAGCATAGTCATCTTGCCCCGGTCTCCCCTACTAGACCGGGATCTGAAGGGGGTTGAGCATGCATGGAAAGGCTGACGCAATATTATTTCTGATTATTGTTACAGGCACGATGGTGATTATGAAACCACATGCCGTCGCCCCCCTGGGTGATCGCCAACCCCGGGGGAGGGGGGAAGCAGTGGGGGAGCCGTTTGCTAAAACACTCATAACTCGCGAACTATTTGAGATAAAACACTGAAAAAAGCGGCAATCGACGCAACAAAACAAGCGCTTCATAAAAGCTAAATATGATTATAGACCTATCTTTCTTGGTTTCTGAGTAAAATTCCATTTTTCGCAAACAAGCAAAATTTTTGAATAAAATGCGCAAAGCAAACTTTTTTAACCAAAATAAATTCTAAATCAAAATTGTTTGATTTTTTTTTCAAATAAAGTCCTAAATATCATTATTCAGTTTGTTAAAAATATTTAAGTACTGTTAACGCGTTGAAAAACAAAATGACAATAGCAAGCTCGAACACGATTTGCAGTCTAGTTCAGGATCTGAAGGGGGGTTTTGAGTATGCATGGAAGACAAGACGCAAAATGATTTCTGATTATTGTTACAGGCACTATAGGGATTATGAAAACACATGTCGTCCACCCCCCTCGGCGGTCGACATCCCCGGGGGAGGGGGAAAGCAGTGGGGGGAGCCGTTTGCTAAAACACTCATAACTCACGAACTATTTGAAATAAAACACTGAAAAAAGTGTCAATCGACGCAACAAAACAAGGGCTTCATAAAAGCTAAATATGACTATGATCATATCTTTGTTAGTTTCTGAGTAAAATTCTATTTTTCGCAAACAAGCAAAAATTTTGAATAAATACGCATTTTTTTTTTCTAATTATCGAAATTATTTAAATGTTCAGGGAACCAATAAAATCTGAAATATCAGTATCCAGTTTGTTTAAAATTACTTAATTTTGTCAAAGCGCTGAAAAGGGAAATAAAAGCAAGCTAAAAAAGCATATGAGGTAATTCACAAAAAAAAAAAAAAAAAAGTTTACGGAATGTACCTTGAAGACTCGACATAAACCAAAGTAAATTTTGTGGCTCTCCTGTTTCGGCGGTTTTACTTCGTAATATTATCAAAACAATGTCCCAGTTTAAGTAATTACTTAATTATTTAACCTTTAACGCATTATAGCTGTTTAGTATGGGTGGCAATGGCACTTTTTAAAAAATTAAAACATGCAAGTTTGCAAGTACGAAGTAATTTTGGAAAGGATAAACTATCGGGATAACCCTTTTGCAGATTTTATACCTGAGTTATGAAACATAGTGAGTGAGGCTATTGCCACATAAGCAGCATCAAAATTTCAGAGGAACGTTGAAGAAAATGTGAATAGTCTCTTATCCAGAGAAGTCCTGCAATGGCAATGTCTTCAATAGCGACTGCAAAACGCCCAAAGAAAACCAAAAAAAAAACATTTAACCTGGGAAACGTTAGCTCAAAAGTGATGTTAGTACATCTAAAAATCATTGCCTTACAGTAAGCTTAATGCTAGGTTAGGTTCATCAGAATGGTTCACTGAAGCAAAGCCAGAGGTCCGATTTCGTGAATGTAATTGAAAATGATACTTCTTGCAGCAAAACTCTAGAAGAAGCACCCTATTTTAAGAACAAAGTTCAAGTTATCGATGGAATGACTCTGGTCTATAATGTCCCAAACACTACTTTCAAATGTAGCAAAGATTTTGCAGGTCTCCAAATAAAAAATAATAAAATTTTCTCTCCAATAGTCAAACTACACGAGTGGACCTCAAACACGATCGGTACATCTCACTGTCGTTTTCATAACTTAAAAACCAGAAGTTCAGGAAAGTCTCCTTCGCTTATAAAAAAAATCACTAGGTACCAAACCAATGGTTTCGTGTCATAGCCATTCCTGAAAATAAAAAGAACCTTTAAAAGTACATTTCAGAGTATGTAATATGTAACATATCCGTTCCTGCATCCAATCAGCTTCTGGTGTTTGGTAACTCTAAAAACGAAAATGAACATTATTTAAAATCTGAGAGTCAAGTAATAAATTTCTCTGAAATGCCCGAGTCCAACCAGGACGAAGCACGCAACAAAATCTATCTTCCTGCATATGATTCAGTGCAAAATTTAAGAAAAAGTAACTAATAGTTTATAGATCAGAAACTAATGAATTCTTATTGGCAATCTTTGTTAAAGGATAGAGGGTGCCATTTCATGTGCTGGTGATGTGGAAAGGAAAAGAGCTTTAGGATGGCATCTATATTCAGGAGCACTTACGGAAAAACCATCTAAAATTTTCAAGCTTTTGATGCATTTTCCGACTGCGATTCAACAAGTAAAATAGGAACAAAAAAGTATACTTTCACTTTACCAAAAAAGTCGGAAACTGTTTTTTGTACACTAGAGTTATCATTAAAATAATATCTGAGTGCTTCAGAATTTCAACTGTTAGAAGCTGTATTATAAAAAAATTGTCAAGAAAATAGATATTTCTTGCGAATGCAACCATTACAATAATTTCTTATCATTTCCATTAGAAATAAATATAATATCAGCTCTCTACCATGCTCCTGCAATTCTTTCCAACATGTGCTAAGAAGTATTGTTCGACTGTACTATTGAATCAATTCCATTGTACCTTAGCAGTGTCTTTAGATGTAACAAAGTTTGGGTTTTACTTGGATGAAAATAAAACAAAGCCCCACACCTTATGATGCAGCCAGTGTTACCAGAGAGTTTAATTCCACCCTACGCAGGCAAGAACTGTAAATAATCTTGTAAATGTTTTATTAATAATTCATCTTGCTGTAAATACTGCGCTATTAAGGCTAAAGCAAAAACCCATAAACTACAAAATACTCGGAAGAGAACGATTCAACAGATCAATTACAAGTCAACAAAAAAGAATATGATCCAGCTTTCAGAACTTCTGATATATTAATGCTTTATGTATGCATATTGGTATTCTGCAATTACTTTTTAATACGCATTTTTTTACTAAATTTATTTAATTAGTTTTTTTAGAATTCTAGAGTATAATTTTATATTTATATTCGTTTTCATAAAAGCTAAAGATGCTTCACATTTTTTATATTTATTTAGAACATATTATTTCTTGTATCATTTTTCTTTGTTGCGTAAATTATAAAAAATAATATCCGCAAAACAATACCCGCAATATTCTTTTGTGCAAATTGAAAATATAAATTAATAGGAATAAATTAAAATTATATTTGAATTGAAACTACTGTGGGGCCTGGTTCCCTAGTTCCTCTCAAATTTAAAGCAGTATATAACAAAATTAAAGCCAAAATTGAATACTTTGCAATTGGAATAAGTTTGTAAACTGAAGAATGAATAGTTCGTCATAAGGATAATAAGGCATTTTTTTTCTCCTTAGCATACAGCCGTTTTATTCAATGCGCTAACTTAGGCAGTGCTTGCATTTTCTATTTCGATTTTTAACGCTCACGTTGGTAATAATTAAGTAGTTTTAAACAAACTGAATGATGAAGTTTCAGATTTTATTGATTCCCTAAACGGTTAAATAACTTACCGTTAAATTAAATTAAATAATAAAACTTATTTTTGGGAAAAAAGCTTTTTGTATTTTATTCAAAATTTTTGCATTGCTGCTAAAAAAGGAATTTTACTTATAAACAAACAAAGATAGAACTATAAACCTATTTAGGTTTTTCAAGCCTGTTCTGTTGCATCTTTTGCCACATTTTTAGTGCTTTACCTCCTACGGTTCGTGAGTTATGAGTATTTTAGTAAATGGCGTCCCCCTACTGCTTTCCCCCTCCCCCGGGGATGTCGACCGCCGAGGGGGGTGGACGACATGTGTTTTCATAATCACTATAGTACCTGTAACAATAATCAGAAATAATTTTGCGTCATGTCTTCCATGCATGCTCAAAACCCCCCTTCAGATCCTGAACTAGACTGCAAATCGTGTTCGAGCTTGCTATTGTCATTTTGTTTTTCAAAGCGTTAACAGTACTTAAATACACTGCTCAAAACAATTAGGGGAGCAATTTGACAATCACACAAAAGTGAAGAAATCGTTGTGAGGTAGCCTTGCAAAGAGATACAATGAAGTATACACGTGTAGTAAGATGCAATACAGCAAAGAAAAAAAAAAAAGAAAAAAAAAAGGCAGAAAACATTTGACTGGGAACTTTACTCCTCTAGAACAGTGAAACGAATTATGCCTATCCAACATCGTCTGCTACTGTTCTTTGTGTTTGCCCGGATTCCAGTCCCCCGATAAAATGTCAGGCCATGGAATCCGTAAATTACGGTGTTGTTGCATTTTCCAATCAAAAAGGCAATGAACGGTTGAATTTTACCGCTCAGACAGTGAAAAAATGAGCTTCTGTTAAATCACACGATTTCTGCACTTGTATCCTTTTTCTGCTTTTCGACGACAGAAACGTTGATTTGCTTCCGAAGTTTATGTTTCATTCTCATGTTTCCTGAAAATATGGAGGCTTTATTGGAAATTTGTTTCCAGAATAATGTTTTTTTCAATTTTGTTGAAACCATGTGCTCCTCTAATTTTTTTGAGCAGTGTAGTTTTAACAAACTGAATAATGATATTTAGGAAAAAAAAATCAAAAAATTTTGATTTAGAATTTATTTTGGTTAAAAAAGTTTATTCTGCGCATTTTATTCAAAAATTTTGCTTGTTTGCGAAAAATGGAATTTTACTCAGAAACCAACAAAGATAGGTCCATAATCATATTTAGCTTTTATGAAGCACTTGTTTTGTGGCGTCGATTGCCAGTTTTTTCAGTGTTTTATCTCAAATAGTTCGCGAGTTATGAGTGTTTTAGCAAACGGCTCCCCCACTGCTTCCCCCCTCCCCCGGGGTTGGCGATCACCCAGGGCGACGACGACATGTGGTTTCATAATCACCATCGTGCCTGTAACAATAATCATAAATAATATTGCGTCAGCCTTTCCATGCATGCTTAACCCCCTTCAGATCCTGGACTATATGTATTGCTGATAAACTATACGGTAAAATCAAAAATTTTTCTCTATCATTTACATCACTTGGCATGTGACCACTAAAATCTTCTTTCCACCTATAAACAGTCATTGCTACCCCCCCCCCCCCTGTGTGTCTTAGAAAATTTCATTTTAAAGCTTTTTCCTTGCTTTCTTTTCTTGCTTTTCTTTTTTTTTTTTTTTTGAGTCAAGGTAAAAAAAGATTTTTGTTTCCTAGTATGTATTGGTTTATTTTTGTACTTAGCCTAATAAGACTTAATGGGCCTGCTCACGCTTCTATCATTAAAAAAATCAACTTGCGCGGTAAATTCTACTGTTGTGTAATTGTGACATCATCGGGAAACAGTGTTTTTGTGATTAATAATCATTTTTTAGTGTTGTGATCAGTAATCATCTTTCGGTGTTTTGATTGAATATCTATTATAGTAAGTTTTAATCAGCTGTTTTTTGTTAAAGGTTGCTGAATTTATAGCAACTGTATCTGGGCGCAAGAAAATAGCAGTACTGAAGCAGACATGAAGAACTTTTGGTGAATCATTGGTACTTGAATGTAGTACATCAATCTGTTGATGAAGATGATGTTTGCTGTTAATCAGTTGCTTAAACGCATGGAAAATGGTTACATTCTGTAGTAGGTTAATGCTAAGCATGCTTTTGAAAAACTTTGGATTTTATCTTATTAGCCTTATTTTCGTATTTATTTATCTAAACTTTGTAAACTGTAATTTAGTCTACATATCGTCGTCTCAGAGCGACAGTAGGATATATTAGTGTTATTCCTGCGATTAGAAGTCTTTGTGTTGCTCTGAGGCGACGAAATCTCTAGTTCATTCACTTTTTTTCGACACTTTGAAACAGTTTAACCTATCAGAACCAAATAAATACCTTTGTTCTAAAATGTAAAATTTGATCAAGCACCTTAAAATGCACAAATGTGCACTAAAGTGGCACATAATATTGCGTTTTGGAGTATCAGAGAACCCCTTTTCTCAAGCAATAATTTTGGCTTTTGCTTTCCTTTCATTCATAGTTCATGTCTTTTGAATTGGATAAATGGTTGTATTGTAACCTTGAAACTATTGTCGCATTTTTTATGGAATCTAGATAGAAACACGACAAGATCTTTTATTTTCTGTAGTCCTATAGGAAACTTCTTGACGCACGTGAGTACATACTATAGTGGTGGTAAAAAAAAAAAAAAGCATCACCCGCGTCGCAAAGGAGAGGAATATCATCCCGACTGCATTCAACACACAGTCAAACATCCCGTATCCCAGATTATTTGGAGATGTATTTCTGATCAAGGAGTTTGTGGGCTTCACTTTGTGCAAGGAACAGGGAACGCTCGGGTGTATATTGGCATTTTGGAGGAGAAATTGCTTCCTACTAGCCGGAATCACTTTACTTCAGTTCCAAACGTCATTTTCCGGAATGATTCTGCTCCGTGCTATAGGGCAAAACTGGTCAGTAACAATTTAGAAACCTTTATCCTGCCATTAGACTTAAATTGACATAGGGTTAAGTATTTTTTTTTTCTCTAAACTCACACGCAGGTCAGCAGTTTGCCTTGGCCCGGAAACAGCCCCGATCTACGTAAACAAATATCGGATTCCTGCTGTTAAATGTTTACTTCATAAGTTTTGCAGAATTTCATACATTCATCGTTAATTGGTCGACCAAAACTTCTCACATAATCCCATTGTTCTGAAAATGCGAGGGTGATGCAATTTTTCAATCAGCACTGTAGTTGTGAATTTTAGAAAAACCACTATTGGTCTGCTCACATTAAGTATAGATGTCCATAGTACTGACCAAAAATATTTGTCTCATTTATATGAAACGATATGCTCTGAATTTTATCTAGAAACGTTCTCCACTAAATCTCTCTTATGAAAGGTGGCTTACAGAAGTAAATGTTGTGCTTTGTCTGCATATAGCTACAGAAAAGTTACGATTGGTTCAGAAGAACTATTCTGCAGTGTTATTATAGAAAAAAAAGTTTTAAAATGACTTCATTAAAAAAAAATACGTTTTATAAAATTCTGTTTGAAAGGGTTAACATACAGAAACTGTGCAAATAATACGAATTTTTCCCGCGCAGCGGAAGACTTACATCACACGAGATCAGAATATTTTTTTTACGTAAATAAAGAGTCTTACTGTGTAACAATTTTCCCTACAGGTAATTTAAAAAATTCATACATATTTCTTAAAAATAAAATTCAAATGACATTTTTTACATTATTTGGGAACCTTCAAAAGCCAGGCGGAGTGCTTAAATACTTTTTAACTTCAAAACAATTTTTTTTTACTTACATTTAATACCAATTCACAACTCTTCCCACCATTGTTATTATCAATTCTTAAAATTCTTAAAATCGACCCACTCTAATATCTACTCCTGTTGTCGTTTAAGTAAAGCATAAGAAACGAATAAAACCCCTTAAGAATGAAATATTACAATCTTTCTGTTTTTTGCTCTTTGTTCCAACTTCTTCTACTACAAGATTGTTCTTCAGTGACTTTTATGCCAAAAACTCTTTGCTTAAAAAGGTTTGTAGCGCAGCTAAAAGATGATTGTAACACTTTGGGCACCATTAGTTTTTTCTCGCTTTCTTTTTGTTGCGTTGATAAATTAATCCCCATATTTTTCAGAAAAACTGAATGTATATGAACACTTAGCAATGAATGATGAGTCCTTTTCCCCCTAAGCGTCTTTTCGATGTTGAAGAGAGCTTAAAAGTACCCTTTAGAAACTTACACAGTAGTGCTCTAAGCTTTTTTGATACATTGAACTATATTCTTCCTTGCTAATATTATTTTCCTTTACGCTTAGACGTTGTAGCGTTTTTAGATCAACTTCACACAACTGTCTTGCTTGAAAGGATAAACGATGACAGAATTTCATAAACACTTAAAAAGAAAAGCTTAAAAAAAAAAAAAAAAAAAAAAAAAAAAAAAAAAAAAAATTGGGATAATACAAGCACATATTATCACGCACCGAGTCTTCTTTTGTAGTTTTAATAATCTATTCATTCTTTGCAGTACGAAGCTAAATATCATTCTATCAGGAGAGGGAGTGTTTGCGGTTACTGCGCTTTTCCTTCCCACGGCAGAACACTTCCACTTGCTTAGGGTTGTCATTATAAGTTTCAATTCCTTTTGCAAGAAGGGGAATGAGGGGCAAAGTGATATAACGGAGCAAAGTGAAATGGGTTCATTCCACAGTGACTAACATTACAATTTGACTATATTGTTAATTTTCAAATTCAGTACTGTCAAGAAATTAAATTTTATTTTTTCTGAAATTGATCAAAAATATCATGAAATTGTACCATTAATGCCTACACACTTGTTTACAGACTTGAAATTCTTTCTTCAGTTCGAAATAAAAGGGAATATAAAATGTGACTGATGTAGCACGGGTGTAACATCACATTTCTTTTTATTCCCTTTTATTTCAAGGGATCAGGAATCAGCTTCAAGGGTCGTATATGGCCCGCAGCCCGTAGATTTGGCTTCAGTGGCTAGGAACACTCTGGATCATGTCATGTTTTAAACGATAACGGGTTACATGGATCATTTTCGCTACCCTATATGATCTGCAGGCCGTAGATTGGACATTACCGGTTAACAGCTCTCGATCAAGTCACCTTTTAAACAAAAAAAACCACAATTGGTCAATATGATTTAATTTGATGTTTTTTTTTTCTTAAAGTTGAACATAATAGACCGCATGGTTCATCAAAGCGGACGCCATATCGCCCACGGGTCGTAAGTTGGGCATCGGTTCCTAAGAGCATTCTCGATCAAAAGTCACCTTTCAAACAGTAAACAATGGGAAACGTAGACCAGTTTGGTGAATTCTATATAAACGGTTTGCCGAAGGCCAGGTAAAGCCGGCTAACATCATGCTTTAAACTTATGCTTTGAGCTTTTTAAAATTCATCATCAATATCGTTTCGTTGGTGCATAATTTTCGATTCGTGACACTTAACATAACGTGCTTCAAGGATAAGCTTCATGAGCCCTATATGACCCGCAGGCGGTATGTTAGGTAAAACTGGTAAATACTATTAATCAAAAAATAAATACATAAGTAAAAACCAGGTGCTGCTTATTGATTTTCGCATTATAACATTGAACATGACAACAGACCACAAGGATCAATCAAATACACGGACCTCACGCAGCCAACGGGCCGCAGGTTGAGCATCAGTGGCTAAAAACATATTTGATAAACAAATAATAACAACAGGCCACATGGACCAGATTTAGGGGTCCATATGACCGGCGGGCCGAAAGCTAAGAAAAACCAGCTAACATTCTCGATCATATCTTGCTTCATTCAAGGGAAAAAATTAAGATTATTGGTATATAGTTTTTGATTCGTAACAGTGACCGGAACAGCGAGTCACAAAGATCAGTTTCGCGGGTCCTATATGGCCCACGGATCTCAGGTTGGACATCAGTTTTTAAGAACTAGTGGGTCATAAATTGGATCAAACCGGCTAACACTTTTCATTACGTCATGCTTCAATAAAAAAAAGGGAAATCATTAAGATCATTGGTACATAGTTTTCGATTCGTAATATTGGACGTAACAGCAAGCCGCAAAGCTCAGCTTCGCGGGCTCCATATGATCCGTGAGCCAGAGGATGGACATCAATGGCGAATAACACTCTGGATTAATTCGCTTTTTAAACAACAGATACTTCATGGATCAGCTTCACGGGCCCGATACGCAGCACGGGGGATAGATTGGATATAACCATCTAACATTCTCGACAAGTCTCCCTTCAATCAAAAAATTTGAAGATCAGTTTATTTGTTTTCGATTTGCACCATTGAACTTGACTAGGAGCCACAAACATCAGGTTCACGTGTCTCATATGAACCACTGACCGTAGGTTTGGCACCACTAGGCAAAAAACAATGTTGTTCAAATCAACTTTCAAACAATAACAACGGGTCGTGGGTTCAGAGCTAAAATGATAAACACTATACACATTACAACTTATTAGCACTCCTTTTCTGTCAGTAGTTTAAAAAATTAAAATTCAAAGTAACTAACGTCAGTTAATTCAGGTCAAGGTTAAAAGAAGTTAAAGGTTAAAAGTTTCGAATAATCAAAGTTGTTCTGTAGTTGTAAAAGAACAGCACCTACTTTTCTAAACGAGCATGTCTTTCAAGACGAATAAAATATGCCAAACATTGCGTAGTAATATGAAAATTCTACTTTAACTAAATTAAACGGCTGTAATTTAACTCGATCGCAACATTTCCGCATCGGTGATGAAAAGCTTTAGCTTTACAACTCTCTTGATCTTATAAAATTATTTCTATGTTCTGAAGTTTTAATTTTACTGGTACATTATACCTAAAATAAAGCTTGGTTTCCTGCTAACGCAAATTGTGACACGCCACCATTAAGTGACTTCAAATCATTCAACAATCTAAGAGACATGGTCTAAGATCAAAACATTAAGTACTTGAATTTTTTTTTGATTCATAGAATTATGCGCAGGCTATATAAGTTGCTCTGTTGGGGGGGGGGGGGGGCTATCTTACGTGCATTCTTGCATTAAAGGTTATCATTAAAATGATTAAATTAAATTTTTCCATGAATTTAAGCTGAACCTAAAAAAATAATGAAAGTAAGAAATTAATCGAAATGCGTTAAAAATATTCTGAACGTTATATGGATTTACAAGTTAAGTATTGACTTTCGAAGTACACAATGCAATCTGTAGACGAATTCTAATGAAGTAATAACTTTGAATACAATCAAAAACAGAATCAACTATTTCTTGAATTTAATAAGAATTTTAGAAAATAATTCAAAACTATCTTATGGAATATAGATCATATCAGATAGCACAATAGAATGTTTAAAATCGCAAAAAAATACGTGGCATTTCATTACAAAACAACCGCTACAACTTTGTCCCCAAAACAAATTGCAAAGTCAATATTTTGCAATGAACAATGGGGAACGAATTGCGATGTTACGATAAACCGTTGTTTGACACTCATTACCGATGTAAAAGCTAAATTGTGAGGAAAATGGAATGAATAATATAATTTGTACTTACCTTTAATTTGAGTTACAGCTTTGACGTCCTCACGCAGTAACGGTAAAAATGAAAACATGGCTCTCGATCATGTTGAATTCTTTTCTCTTCGAAACGTCACGGACGGAAAGAGATACCACCTTTTGCGCGACCCAAAACAGTTTTTTACTTCCTTTTACAAAAAAGGAAGTATTGTATTCGAGAAAAAATTTTCTCTCAAAAATCGGCCTTAATTTCCATTTTGCTCACCCCCGAATTAATGTTGAGTTTTTTTTCGACCCGACCACTCGTGGATATATACCTAGGAACGTACATACACCCAAAATATCCATTTCAGCGATCTCCGAGTAAATTACAGTGAGTTTTCCTGTGACGTCCGTATGTACGTATGCATGTGCGTATGTATCTCGCATAACTCAAAAACGGTAAGCCCTAGAAAGGTGAAATTCGGTACGTAGACTCCTAGTGGGATCTAGTCATGCACCTTCCCTTTTGGCTGCATTTGAATGTTCTTAAGCGGGTATTTTACACATTTTTTCAGGGAAATCATTGTTAATTTCAATGCTAACTCAAGTGGTGTTATAATTTATCAAACACTTGGCGATATATTGCAAGCTTTTGGCTTGGCGATTTTTTTTTTTTTTTTTTCAGTTTTGAAGTCTGGTTTTAATTTGGTCAATGTTGGTGATTTTTTAAAGAGTTAACCACTGAATCACTTTAAAATTGACAATAATGGGGAAATAAATCTGTGTAAAACATTTTTTTTTTGCCTCAGTTCGTAAGAAACTAGACATGAAAATATTTCGTGTTTCCTTGCTTACTCCAAGGCGCTATTATCATTAAATTGGCGTGAAAGGAAGTCATGTGATGCACACACATCAGCTCGTTTTTTACTTCTTTTTAACGTAGAACTATTAAACTGTAGGAAATAACAGTAAAATCAACATTTTTTTTTTTTTGAAGTATACGTTAACGGATTTTATGCAATGTTACTGCGATTATCATTGTTTTTTTAATCAGTATTGTTATTGTTGTTACTATAATTTTTATTAGTATCATACTAACATTATTATTATTATTATTATTATTATTATTATTAATATTATTATTATTATTATTATTGTTACTGCTATTATTATTGTTTTCTAGAAATTTTATTACTGTTATTACTATTATTATTATTACTATTGTTAGTGTTATTACTGTTATTACCATCATTATTTTTGTTATTTATTTGTTTATTACTGTTATCATTTTTATTATTGTTATTTTTGTTATTACTATTATTAATATTATTATTATTATTATTATTATTATTATTATTATTATTATTATTGCTGTTGTTACGTGTATATTTATTGCTACTGTTATTATTTATTTATTTTATTTATTTTAAATTTCAGCTGTGTCCAATCCTACGTCCCTAACTTTAATGAATTTTAATCGAATATATGTCTCGCTGTCAGGAAATTTTTCCTTCTTTTTCAAAATTGAAATTCTTACACCAATTCCTTCAAGACAAAAACCACCACAATGAATACGAACGAAAATATAACTTGTAATAAAGATCAATAATCCAACATAACCTAGCTCATTGGATATTACATATCAAATGAATGTTCTGCATCTACCGATTTCATCAATCATTGTTCAGACAGTGATGAATGGGACCATTCAAAAACAAAAATCGATTCTCTATCTCTTCTAATTTTTTTCGGATATTTCAAGGTATATAATTCAAAACGATTTACGTATTTCAATGTTTCTTGCTCTGCAGAAGCTCTATTTCTTTTATCATTCAATTTCTCTAAAGTTTAGAATTAATCGATTTTTCTTTTGCGTTTGTAATTAAAAAGAAATGATTAATTTGACAGAAAATTTTGAAATGGATTTTCTCTTTTGTTAAATTTCTTGTAAGAAGAGACTTGAAAATAAGAGTTTGTTACTGAATGCGCACAAGTAAGCGCATTATATATTGGTCTGGTTGAGTGAAAAATTATAAATTTTCGAAATTTTATTTTGCATTGTCTTTGTTGAGAGTACACATGAAGCAATTGTAATTAATAATTCTGGAACCGTTTTGGGCATTATTACTTTCTGAAAAATATACCCATCAAAAAGTAGTCGAGATTTCCTCAAAAATACAAAAAAAACTTAAAACTTCATGTTACTAAATCTACTCAAGTCTTAATTTATGACAAAATAGGTTTAGGATTGTTATGGCTCCCAGAATCTATATTAGCGTAAATATTCTGACCGTCTAAAGTCTATAAGTTCATTTAAAAAAAAAAAAGAGTTTTACAGAAGTTACGCTTCTTTGAACCTCTGTGTAAAGTAAGCCCAGAATCCAACATAAATATGTGACTCATCGGTCTGCTTATAGCCATAACAGAGCCGAAGGCCAGAAACCTCATATAGAAACGGAGTGTGTCTTCACAATGGTAGTTAAACATTATATAGCATTCTAGCAATAGACCTGTGAGCACAGAACGGATAAACCTTGAATAATGAAGAAAATGAAAGCTGGGGTATATAACTGCTAAATACCGCACCATAGGAGGAGCTAAGGCATAATTTGCTAACATATACCAAAAAGCTCAGTCACAGCGTCCAGAGACTAATTTTGGCTTTATATCAGTCTCGAATAGGCATGAAAGAGTCTAAAGCGAGAAACCTGAACTTTTGATTTGTTTTCAACTAAATGAAATATGCAACTTTTTCTTTTTCTGACGACGATTTTCGAATGTCCCACGAGATTTTTCTTTTTCTTATTTCGTTAGACAGATGGGATAGCTAATCGATCGGAGTTCGCTTCACTCGCTAACAGCTGGGTTACGGTAGCGTGGTCACTTAGGGCGTTTGGCAATAAACAATAGAGTTGTGGAATTATTTTACATTTGAAAGATACTCTTTGTCTCTTTTATTGTTTATTTAGCGAAAGTTTTTAATCTTCAGAAAAAAAAAGAAAAAAACCGCTTCACTTGGTAAAAGGCAGGGTTACGGTAGCGTGGTTGCTTGGCGCGTTAGGCGATGAACTATAAGCAGTTGGGGGTTATTTTCAGTTTTAAAGCTACTGTAAATATAATTCAATGTTTTGGCAAATAGTTTTTAAATTCCAAAGAATCTTTATTAGGCTTTTTGAAAAGGTGTGTACGCATTTTCGCTAAAGAAAAATGATCATTTCACATCGGGGGGGGGGGGGATTTTTTCATTCAACGGAATTCCTTTAAATACTTGGCACGGGCATCGCCTAGTTTCATGAGTTCGAGTATAAAAAAGCAATAAACTAATAAAATGAGATCAATGCGCAATTTTCTGTGTATAATAAGAATGTGTAGTGGTTTGAATATCTGTTTGTTTTTTCAAAGTAAAAACCAAAAACAATAAATAGAAACATACATCAAATAATACTTTATTGTTAAAATCACATTGATATCAGCCTTACACAGGGCGATTTATTGTCACATCACTTTCTCTTTATTAAGATAATATATTAGATAATAGTTTTTTTTTTTTTTTTTGACATACATTTACAAAAACCAATAAAACGTAACACGAAATCTGTCTAAATGCTTTTTATTTCTTTTCAAAGCTCAGAATTCGTAGATTCTTTCTTCATTTTATTGACAATAGTAACGTCAGCTGTCCTTTACACACAACGGCTGCTCCAATAAAGTATCTTGAAAATAATTGAAACTGAAAAGTAGCCAAGACACAAAAATGTATATCGGTGTGCTGTTGTAACAGTAGCAAGTTTAATTTCTAACTAATGTTATCGATATTTGATCTTTCTCTTGACAAGCTCCATCTATATTTTTGATTTATAAGAATGGAGTGCCGTTTATCAAAATATTTCTCACATATCTTTATTCATACGCATGGAAGAAAAGCATGTTTATCGTGATAGGTTTCTAAGTATAACCTTTTCCGACATGAAAGTAAAAAAGGAAAATATTTTTTAAAAAATTAGGAAGATATTATGGAATTTTTAAAGTTTAACTCGACTGTTTCCACAGATTTAAATAAAACTTTAATGATTAATTGAAATCTTAAATGATTGGAAATAAGTAAACTGCCAATATTAGCTAATCACAGCAAAGAAAAAAAAAAAACGTACTTACAAGTCACTTATATTCATTGTTTTCTTATTGCAGATTGTTTAGCAGTTACGACGCCAATTTGCTGTGTTTAGGCAATCTGCACTCTGCAGTTATTGTTTAACCAAAAATTGTATGCATAAGATGATATGATTTTTAATTCAAAAGCTATGAACTAGCGAGACGAGATAGAAAACAAGGGCCCAAACTTGGACTTGCTCTATTTTTTTAGACATTATCGAACTTAAGACATTCATTTATGAAATAACGTTCAAAATTTCTGCATGTATCATCAGAAACTTCGAGAATAAAACAATACAGGAAAAGTTATATAGTAATCATAAGTGACAACACATAGTTCTGCAAACATATATAAATGAATTAAATAGTTATACTTGTTCATTAATAACTTATTGCATTTATCTGAAATTTTTCTCAAAATATATATACATATTTTTTACGCATTTATTAACATTTTACTTACATAGGATTTTTCTTTTTATGTTAGCAAGGAAATCAATTATAAGCGACAAACATTAAATATTAACAATTTAATAATTTCCTACGATAATGTCATAACATAGTTCTGTGATTTAACGCTTGGTTAGTTGTTTAAAAATCAATGTTTTGATGCTTCAATTTGTATTTTATTTGCTTTTGTACAATATAAGTGGTTTATTGTTGATATGATATAAACGATTCAAAGTTCTGGAATTTTGATGATTTGTAAATAAGTAAAGTAACCAGTATCATGCTACTGGGGCTTAATAAAGGGCAGTATCTGTAAAAATGAGTTTTTGGGATTTTTTCAAGAAACACGCTTTGGATTTCATAGAAAAATTGGGAAGTGCTGGAATTTGACGTTTTTTTTTTGTGCTTTCTTTTCAGAGTAAACCAACTAATCAAGTTTGCACGAAGAAGCTAAAGTACAATAGATGAAAAGAAAACAAAAAGGAAAAAAAAAGATAAAAAAAAGAAAAAGAAAAGAAAAGAAAAAGAAAGAAAGAAAAATGAAAATTTACACATACGACCCTCTACCCTCCCACAGCTGGATGAATACTTAAACTTGACCGATTTCTTTAAATTTGTAAAACCTTTTGCCTTATACCGATAATATATGCATATTTTAAACTTTTTCAACAAGGTGTATAAATAGTTTTTTTAATCAAAATTTTGTTATATAACAACAGGCAACAAACTAAACAAATCAAGTTTATAAGCTCTATAGTTCAGAAGTACAAAGCGTCTCCTTATTAACTTGTAAGAAGCAGCCGCACCATCTTATATTTGTCACTTCCCAACAAGTCTTCAATTATATTTCTTCAAAAAATATAACAATCATCATTCACAAACATTAAGGAACACATCTATTTAACATCATGATATATCCTTCGACGATTACGACATAATAAAAAATCTTATGGAAAATCTTGCGGCATCAGAACACGTGTTTTAGATCATTTTTTCAACTCTAATTCTGCTGTTATATTTTACAAATTATCTGATGTACTTAAACTGAAAGGTAAAAATAAGATTGAAGTGTCGTAAGCTGATTTAATACAAAATGATGAAATGAATAGTAAGTTGATGTAATAGATAAGTATTACAAAGATAGAAGAATCGCTTTTTTATTTTTGGAGAATAGATAGTACAAAGTATCAATGGTAGGTGCTGTTTTACAGAATGATTCAGGAAAACCTTTCAACAAAAACCTTCCAAGGATTTAACATTTATGCATGTTTTACTCTAAACTTTTAAAATTCCACTCACATACACTTGCTTTTTACTGCCTCCAATCATATGACACATAAAGAAATTTGTCACAAATTATTGTTTAATTAAAGTCACGTATGTTCGTAAATTAAAATAGTAGTATGGTTCAATTAAAGCCACGTATGTTTATAAATTTAAATTCCATTAAGGTTCAATTAAAGTCACGTATATTCGTAAATTTAAATAATATTATGTTTCAATTAAAGTTACGTACGTTCATACATTTAAATAAGAAGAATGGCTCAAATAAACTAACATAAGTTCGTACATTTAAGGGGGTCCGGGACACATTTTGAAAAATTTTTTATTATGTACTTTAGAGTTTTGAAGTTTTCTGAACTGATTCATCATTTATTTAATAAGCAAAATCATAACATAAATATGAAAAAAAAATATTTTTTTATTTAAAGTTAATTAGTTTTTTTCAAAAAAATGGGGTTGCTTTAAATTGCTATAACTCAAAATATTGTTGGTCAATTTTCAATTTTTTTTCAAAAAAGTATGCACAAATATCTAAGCTTTAATTTTTATTCGGCGATTTTAAAAATATTGATTCAATAAAAAATAAAAAATATTTGAAGAAAAATTTCGAAAAATTCAAAGATACTTTTTCTTAAAAAAATCATAATTTTTGCAGTAAACGTTTTTTTCAAATTCGCCGAATAAAAATTAAAGTAAATTGCTTGAAAAAGATATGCTCCAAGTTTCATTACTTTATCTCTATCGGTTCCTGACTTATAAGAGTTTGAATGCAAGAAATCGGGAAAAATTGCATCATGGAGAAAAACGCGTTTAAAATTTTAAAGTTATGTACACATTCGTTAGATGCATGCAACAAAAATAACTATAACTTTCGTTCTATTTAAGGTAGAAACAAGATTCAAACGTCCTCTTAAGCAGAAAAAAACGGAGCAATTTTTCAAATTATAAAAAAAATTGCAAAATTTGAGGATTTTTGTGTCCCGGACCCCCTTAAATAATATTATGGTTCAAATAAAGTCACGTATGTTCTTTAACTTCAATAATATAATTATTTCATATTTCTTGTGTTGTCAGTCCAGCATATAACGTGCACACAAAGGGCAACGTTTAATTTAGGAGCCGTTCACAAAATATGCCACTCTTGGAGGGAGGGAGGGGAGGTTCGTGAAATTATGAATTTGTGACAAAGGGGATGGTTTGGGTAACGAAAATTGTGACTTGTGACACATTTTCGTCGAAAACCCTGTTTGTAATGAATAAAAATAATATAACCACATAATATTACCATAAGTAATGTAACCATAACTTATTAATTATTATAAAATAACTAATAAAACAAACTTTCAAAAGATCTAGAGAGTACATGATTTAAAACACCTGTATTTTTCTTCAGCCTTTAATAAATCATTTTTTATTCTCAAACAGAAAACTGCTTTTCTCACAGTATGAAATCTATATGTCCAAATCATAGTTTAAGTTATCTCTATTTTAAAACTTTGATCTCGTAAAATTAGTAATGTTTCTAAAATGATGTTTTAATAATAACAATACTTTCAGTTGAAAAAAAAAAAAAAACTCTTTTATGATATAGCAAAATGGCTGCTAATGCACCTTGGTGATTCTTTCTGCTAGAAAAACTCGAAACATTTCTTTCATGTGGAATTTGTTTTGTTTGTCGGATTATTTAATGAATTAATGAATATTCATATTTATTCACTTTTCTACTTAGTTTTCTTTCCATTTAATTTATTTCCATTTTTGCTTATTTATTTATTTACTATATTTGTATTTTTGCCCATTCTTTTGAAGTATTTTCTTTTGAAAATACTTTCATTGACATTTTTCATTGAATTTCTTTCATAACAAATTTCATTCTCTCATTAAAGGGTCAAAATCAAATATTTTGCATCAACTAAAATGATTATTCAATTTTCTTCAGCTGCTCAGATAATTAACGAAAAATTTTAATATGCAGTACAAAACTCTCCTTGGAATCTCAGCTTGTTATTTTACATTTTTCTCCAGGACAATTAGTGTTTTAAATATAAGACGTTTTGCAATGCTGTTCCAGTTTTTAAAATGCATATACGTACACGATGTGAACGATGGTTTAATTTTTAGATTTGGCATGCTACATTGTCATGTTTACTTCCAATTTAATGCAAAAAGCCACAATAGGGGAAATTTATTGGCAAAAACTGTTGTCACATGATTGGTTCTATAAATAATTTACTAAAAAATCCTGAAGTTAATAACGAACAATTAATTAGTTCTCATTTTGTTCCCTAACTGAAAATTACTTCCATGTATAGGAACGTGATTTGTGTTTGCGCTATGACGCCACATAGGCGCGACAATCCTGTAAATAATCTATTAAAAAATCCTTTATATGATAACCAATAACTAATTAGTTCTCTTTTTGCTCCCTCACTGAAAATTACTTTTATGTTTTGGAACATGATTTGTTAGTTGCGCTATGACGTCACATAGGGTTGACAAATGATTACTGTTGGTGTGATACCAACAGAAAAATCATTGCTACAGCCACATTTTTTGTTGTCACTTTTGTCGTATAGTCACCCTTTGAAGTTTCTTTAGGAGCACGTGATACCATTCCGAATAATGGACAGTGTGATTTTATACATCGAGAAATCACTGCGCACATCCCGTTTGTTATTGCATTAGTTGATTTAAATGGCAGGTTACCATATGGCCATGCCAAAAAAAAAAGTCTGTGATTTTTTTAAAACCGAACCCTATAAACATTTTACTACGCACATGTCTCAGTACGTGTCTATTTGCATTCATTTCAAGTTGTTTTCAAACGTTTTCTATTGTTTCGAACATTTGCTTTTTTTTGTCGTTGCGTAGTTTGTATATATTTATTTGTCTTCAACTTAGATAATCTTGTTGATTCATTTATACCCTAATAATATAATACCAGCCAGCAAAAAATGTCATGAACGGAACGTCACGTGCTTAGAAACATTTCTGAAATATATATAAGAAAGTGGGGGACGAATGATATCACATCCACAGTTGTTGGAAAAACTGACTGGCCATGGTTGCCATGGAATTGACAAGCGGCCAGTGAAGATTATTCTACCGCAATGAGAGAAGGAAAAGTGATGAGCGTGTTTCGTTCATTTCAATGTGACTCGGCTTAAATTAGAGGCTAACACACATCTGTAAGGCAATTTGGAATCCCAGCAAACTAATAGATGCTTCCGTTTCAGCCCGTAAACCGGGTGTTTGCTATTTCCATCTCATCGGTTGTCAGATAGTATTTACTGCAACATGCATAAATCCAATATTGTTAATATAAATTTCTGGAGAATGTTTTGGGAATCTTAATTATGAACCGTCTATCAACTAGGTAATTTTTTTTAAGATTGTTTATTATTTGCTCATGGTAAAACGAAATTTACTTTAGTACTTAGTAGTTTCAAGGCAGATACTTTCACCTGTGTGGGCTATCAAAATAGGTTGTCTATAATTTTGGACAATAGTCGCACTTTTTGCTACATAAATGTCAGTATATATATATATATCTAAGTAATCATCCACTTTTGATTCAATTTCGAGCAATTTCAACCTGTTTGAGAATAAAGAACGATGACTTCGCTGGCGGCTCACTCACATGAGCGAGCAGTTTCGCGTTCTGTCCTGCAAGTCCTCCTTGAGGGACTCCTTGTCCTTGTACTTGCCCCTGGTGGTCATCGAGGGCGGGGCTGTGGCACTGCGCAGGACGTGGTTCTTGTTCAGCTTGCCGAGGGCTGCGAGAGCGGATATTTCGAACGCATCCCTGACGCTGCGAGAGCACGAGTGCGAGGAGGATTCAACATACGTCGTGGCGTGGATTTGCCGAGACACTCCTAGAGCCTGGAAGAAAGATAAAAACATGGACTGTATCAATTAACTGTAGACGGTAGAAAAGTTAGAAAAAATATCTAGGGGATACCCGAGCTGAAATTTTTGGAGGACGAAATCCTCAATTTACCAAATAAAACTCCTAATTTTGCGGAATGAAACTCCAAATTACGCCGAATGATGAACATTTTGCCGAGTAAGCGAATTTTTGGGAGGTCACAGTGACCTCCCATGACTTCCCATCGGGGCGTAGCTGAAAACATTCAGAATCCAGGGTACAATATCTAGTACCTATCCATAAGCATGCAGCCATTGAGACTAATTTAAATTTTGTCGTCTTGAACTCGAATTATGTTTTTCGCACGCGCAATCCCAAAATACTATAGGATCCTACTCATTGCTCGC
Organism: Uloborus diversus; assembly: GCF_026930045.1. Lineage (NCBI taxonomy): Eukaryota > Metazoa > Arthropoda > Arachnida > Araneae > Uloboridae > Uloborus > Uloborus diversus. Next base: position 110,545,965 of record NC_072736.1, read on the forward strand.
CTACTTTCTACAAATGGCTTCTATTGCAATAATATTTGCGAAAAACAAAACTCGAATTCAAGCCTTCAAAATTCAAATGGAGGCTACGGGCTTAAGACTGATGTTATATGTTCTGTGATGGATGCTGTTTTTGTTTAAAGAGGATTGTGTGAATTGTAGAGGACAACTGAAGATAACTCCTCCACTTCTCCCCCAAATGGTAAGAAGACCTTCTCGGTTTTGGTGGGAGATGTGGAGTGACTATTCAACGCCATCCAACCAAAAAACCTGGAACATCAGCTGACTTTATAGAAATTTTGACAAAGTACAGTAACACCATCAAAACCAACATTTCGTACACATAATTAAGGTTGATTACTATTTGAAGAAAAACATATAAATGATTTTTTTTCTTCAAGCATTAAAGAGAAAATGGTGTTACTTTCAAAGACATAAATTATAAGGAGAGTAAATTACAAAATAAAGAAAAGTTATATAACATTTTAGAATTAACATAATTTTAAAAAACAGTCTTGATTCAAGAGAAGTGTGATTAAAAATAGACTGGAGCTGTAACAAAGTCATGTTCAATAAGTTGTCACAATTGGTATTATGGTCATAATCAGTAAATTGTTGTATTTAGTAAATTGGTGGAACGCACACACAGTACTCGCCCCCTTTTTTCCTAGTAAAGTAAGAGTTCAAAAGGAAAACACAGTGTTCAATGCCTGTTCACAAAAAATTTAAAAAACGCAGAAACTAAGCTTTTTTTTTTAATTTCAATGACGGGAAAAATAAAGAATTGTGCTTGTAAATAAAATTGAGAAGGTTTTCAACGTTTTTAAAAGCATTTTTATCAATAAAGCAGTAGGTTTTCTAGTTTGATGTGAAGTTCAGAGGGTTGGATATAAATAAAGTCGATTCAGGGAGACATAGACGAGGAACCGGAGTAGTTTTGTTTTCTGGTTAATTACAAGCTGACCCATTTTACTCCCACCTCACTCTACTTTATATTTCTGTCAGAAATATGAACTTTTTTTGCTTTAGACATTCACTTGACGTTTCCAAACGAGTAAATCCGACGAATTTTGAAAACCGAAATTTTTTTTTAAATCAAATACTGTCTTCTCTACATACCGATGCATAGAAAGTAAAAATACCTGCTCTGCTGTCACAGGCACTTTCTTTATTTTAGCCAAGGCGCGCATGGTTTCTGCGTCGTGTCGAAGGTCACTTTGGCAGCCGCAAAGAATGATGGGTATGTTTTGACTATGTTGCCGAATTTCTGGATACCACTGAAAAGAAAAATTTTCTGTTTATTGATAGAAAAAAAAATTGTTCCTTAAGATTCTGAAACCATCAAAAAATTACACAGCATATGTAGAAACTCCTTACATCTTGAACCATAATGCGTGGATTGAGTTACGTGGTGTAAAAGGAATGCATTACGATTTCATATTTTGGTGGGGATTATTTTTATAACATTCATAGTACTGTCCCATGAAATTAAAATGAATAAAAGGAAAAAAAAAAAGAAAAACATGCAATGAAAAAGACTTCAAGGGTATATCAGAAAGTGAGTCACAAATGCAAACTGATATTAAGTAAAGAAAAAAAAGACCGTAGCATTTCCTACCATGAGGAATCTAACAAACATGAAATTCATTTAAAACGGTTTCTAGACAACGCAGAAAAACACTGAAAGTAATTGAGTTTTTTGCAAAAAGGTTAAACGGAAATTTGAATCAAACGCTGCTATCGTTCATATACTTCAGTCATCATAATAAAATTCCTCAATCAACCATTAATCTTCCTGTTAATAAGTTCAAGTAAATACACTTCTGATACTGCATCTATTTTAGTTTAAGAAGAGTTTTTGAGCAAACAGTTATCAAAGGGGTGTTTGTTTTTATCAGCGTCCTTATATGATCAGATTTTAAAAGAACCGATTTTTTTTTTCTCAAAAGAAGATCTAATGAAATCAATATAATTAATATTGAAATAACAGAAAATTTTTCAATTACCTAAACTGCATTTAGAGTCATGTATTTACTGGAAAAATACAACTCATTGAGTTTATCTTTATTGCAAAATATGATACAGTTGCTAAACTTAAATGTATATCTTTGTTTTACTGTGTCTTCATTACTAAATCTCTAAGTTTAGGGTCTAAAACTATCGTTTTGCATTGCAGGTAACAGTTTCTGTTTGCCAAAGAAAGTTTTTCAGTTACCCGAACTACATTAAAAGTCAAGTGCTTATTCGAAAATACTAATTTATGCAGTTTATTTTTAGGATAAAATAAGATAAAGTAGCTAAACTAAAATGTATATGCTTATTTTACTGTGCCGCCATTATTATCTCTCGCAGATTAGGGTTCCATCGCTTGTTTTACATAACAGGTAATAATTATTTTTTATTGAAAGATAATTATTTCGCATTGATTTTACACATTTAAGCATTTTGAAGGATGCATCTAGAATATTTTCGAACTTAAGCTGAGAGACAGTTGCAAAATTTAGTTTTGGAATACCTTACGACATTTGACATGAAGTTCTTGCGAAGGCTTGTGCATCTAATATGAGTATAAAAGTGAGATGTTTCATGGCTATTAAAATATTCTTTAGATATCAAAGCTTAATACATTCTGAAAATTAAAATAAAATGCTGACGACGTAAAAAATGAAGAAAATTTTCTCAGTTTTTATTCCATTTACCAAGTGTAAATTGTTCCAAAATGATTAAATTTATTTACAAGATACTTACTACATCCCACTGAATAAAATATCATGTTGGTTTTCAAAATAGATTCCTAAAGTATAAATTAAAAATATTAAAAGAGTTGGTGTCGGAAGTAAACACACAAATAGTAAAATTGGTGGTTCACTAAAAAATTATTGAAAGTTGGCTTACATTTTAATTTTAAAAACAGCATAGTAATTCTAAAGTATACTTATGATTGAAGCATATTTCACAGGTTTGAAATGATATTATAAGGAATAAAATTATTTAAAAAATATTTTTAGCTTGGTGTCGGACGTAAATTTTCGGTGCCGGACGTAAATTGTTCATATTGGACGTAAACTGTTGCTCTTAAATGTAAATACATAACAATGATTACAGTTATAAATATGTAAATTATAGGTTACATACACTGGAACAAAATTTACCAAGTAAATTCAAAAGTAGGGTTGATTGGGGGAAGTGGGACACTGGGGTAAGTGGGTCACCCCCAAAAACTTAAATATCCATATGGTTTTAAAACTTTTTTACATTCATCATGTCATGGTTTATCAGTGATTAGTTTTGCATATATTTGGGGTATGGGGCATTTTTTTTCTAGGTCAGAAAACTTAGTCAAAAAAAAAAAAAAAAAAAAAAAAGAAAAAAATCTGAAAAATATTTTTTTGCGAGTTTAAGCAGCATTTTTCAAAGAAATGTTTCCCGGTTAGCATTTATTTTTTTATGATCATTAAACATTCATGTGCAGATTAACTTAAAGTGCATACTGCAATCATAATTTTTGAGTAAAATATTATTAAAAACTGTTTTAGAGGAGGGGCCCCACTTACCCAGTAAAATTTCACTATAAGAAATACCCACACTATGGGGTAAGTGGTCCCCCCCCCATAACAGTGAGGATTTGAAAATCAAAAGCAACTCTGATGAAATATTTGTATTAGTGAAACACAAAACAACTATGATGACTTAGTAGGAATTGTTAGTTCAGCTACAAAAGCTGATGATTAGTTATTTGTGAAACTTACCTGACAGAAAACTATCAAGATTTATATGGGTTGAATGTTGATAATGGTTCTTCCTTAGCCAACTTTACATAGACGCAGTCATTTAGTGTTTCCAATTTCTTTTTCCACTTATAGTTTTGGGAAATTTTCTAAAATTGATCTTAATCAACTGCATTACGTTCATTCAACACACCTTTTCTCAAAAGGTGTCCTACTTCCCGTTATCAACCCTAAATATATATACAGCAAATTCACTAAGTTGTTTTTTATGCATGTTTACTTTAACTTTGAAATTAAAGGCAAAAAAAAGGAGAAACACAGTTGAAAACATATGTTGTTTAAAGGAATGTAACAGTGTCGGACGTAAAAATGTTTATACGTCCGACACCTAGATTTTAGTAAAAAAATACTCACTTGTTACAAAATGAAAATAAGTTATATCAAAGAGATTGAAATTCTTACTTTGTACCCAAAAATACATGCATGTACCTTTAGAATTATTGGCTCAGCACAATTAACTGCGCATTTTCGTATCGGAACGTAAAACACTTAATGTACCCCAGAGGAATTCTTTTACAAATCTAAACGAATTATATTTTGACACATTTTTGCAGCATCACCATTAACACATGGTATTTTTAAATGGTTATTCTTCTCAATTCATAATATTAGTATGTATTTTTTGGGGAAAAAAACAGAATTTCTTCGAGAGTCTCCAAATATGGTTTGAAAATACTCCAGATGTTGACCTTAGTTTATCCTCCTGTAACTTATTTATAACTGAAGTGATCGAATTTTAGACATGCATTTCAAAATATACAACTCTTTACCTTTAAAATGACACCTCATTTGCTTAGAAATTTTAATTTTGAAAATTTGATCATCTGGTTGACCTTATCATGGAATTGCCTTAATCATAAATTTGAAGCACCAAATAAATTTTCAACATTTTTTTTATCAAAAGAAAATCGAATGAAATCAATATAATTAGTATTAAAATAAACGACACTGGATTAAGAGTCAAGTATTTACTCGAAAATAATAATTTAGGCAGTTTACTCTTGAAGTTAATTTTAGGTTCAATCACTTCTAATAACAGCAGGAAAAAAAATATTTTTTAAGGCAAAAAATTGTTTACTTATTTTAAAACTTGCTCAAAATAAAATAATGCTGAAAAGATGAAATATGCTGAAATTTATAATTTCAAGCGCTGTAACGTGATAAATATCATATAAGACATTTTTGTGTTCTTTATCACTCTAAGTTCTTCATATTTTAGTTCAACCAACAAAAGGTTAATGGATCGGGTGCCAAAATGATCTAACTTTTTCAGAAATAGTTTAATTGCATTTTTATTTCTAACAACAAAGCAGTCTGAAAAATAAGCTTCAGAGAAATTACTGTCCAACCACGGATTGTATGAAATTGGCAAACGTCCAGTTAAGAAGAGTATCTGAATGAGGGGGGCGGGAATATAAATTTGATGCATGTGTTCCGCTTATTTGACTGTTACTCAGCTTAATTTCGAGGCTAACATTCATCTGCAAAAGCTGAAATCCCTTAAAACTAATGGATGTGTCACTTTCCACAGTGAACCGGATGTTTGCCTTTACATACAATCCGTGGTTTGACAGTATTTTAAAAGATTGTTTGACAGAAACATGCAGAAAATTAAAATAAAGTGCTAAAAGCTAGAAAACGCATGAAGATAAAGCTAACAATGGCTAAAATTATTTAACTAAATAAAAAGCAAATTGCTCTCAAATATTAATGGAATATTACTTCCCTACTCTTTTCACATGTTTTACGCATATTTTAGGTAAGTTTTACCTTCTTTATCGTACTATCCAGAGAATCTGGGCTACCAATGCTGAAGCACAGAAGGAAAACACTTGCATCTTTGTAAGCTAGTGGCCGTACTGTATCGTATGTTGATGTACCTGAGTAGGAAAGATGGAAAAAAATGAATCAAATATGTAAAGGCGTAAAACTTTAAAAAGCATAGTTCAACTGCACATACAACTTTAGTGTTTAGCACCGCAGTATAGTGTAGTATTAATCCAGATTTACAGATTTTTGATTCAAAAACGGAATGTTTATTTTTATTAGATTGAAAAAGTTTTGTCAAGCAGCTGATAATTAGAGATAAATCGTTCAAGACTTTTAATTTTCAAAATGTCTACGTTTTGCTTGATTCACAAACGATTCTACTTACTGTCTGTTTAATGTTAAATAAGCTACTGTTATCTCCCCAATCGGGGGAAGGCTACGTATGGTTGCTTCGCCAATTGCAGTCTAAGTGCGATCCTCAGAGACTTCATTCGGATGTACACCCCCGCAGGCAGGTGTCGTTGTTACCAGAGGGCTCGGCCTAATAAATTAGGATTTAAGCCCAACTACATCTTACTTGAATATTGCAGGTTAGGTCCACGAATGTGCGATCATCCGAGTTGGCGTTGAATTTTTTCATTTTCCATCACCCAAACGCGGACAGCTATTTTTATCAGAGAATTTCAACCGTGGGTTTCCTTCCAGAATGGGGCACCTGATCTCTCAATAAGCACAGTTCCAGAAGAAATTCAAATTGTCCATGAATGTCTGTTCCAAATAGACACTCAGAAAATCTTTAACATTTCGCTTAATTATGCGAAATGACGAGTTTCTGCATCTTGAAAACTGTACCGCAGGTTTAAACCGACGATCAAAGGTGTAAGAAACCAAAAGCGTAGTAGATCTGACCACTGCGCCACATCTAGCCGACGAATAATGTAATGTTGTTAAGTTAATCAAAAGTCTGTTAAAACAGTAAACCCATTTCTTGATTTTTTTTTTACCGTTCAAAATATATCTGTTAACATAAATGTTTTATTAAGTGAAATTTTAATCCTGGTTTTTGCAAATTTAGTTCAGTTCTAAAAATATCTAAAAATATTTTTATCGTATTACTTCCAATTTACGACTACACATGAGTTGAATTTCTGATGCCAAAAATATTTTTCGGCTAAACAATCCGCTCATTTGATTTGCTACAAACAAGTTACGGTTATTACGCTGCAGGTTCTTACCTGATGTGTCCCATAGGGTAAAATGGATTCTATGTCCTCCCACGGAATAAGTAGCAGTATATCGCTCAAAACCTGTGGGTGTGTATACCTGCAAAACATATTCAAAAGTCAAACTATCATATATTATGGTGATGAAAACTAAATGGAGAAGAGAATTTCTGATCAGAATGCAATACATGGAAGTTGTAAATAATTTAGTTTTCTGGTTATATCTAAACCCTAAGGGGCTTTCCACAAATCATGTCACGCTTCGAGGGTGACAGTTGAAAGTGTGAGTTTTTGAGAAAGGGGAGGGGTGGGGTTGGGTAACAAGAAGTGTGACGTCACGCACTTTTTTATGAGCATATGTTTATGAATAATAGCGTGACGGTGAGGAGAGGGGAGAAAGATGAAACGTGACACTTTGTGACAGAGGGGTAGAAGGTGGGGGGGGGGGGGGATATTGAAAAAGAGTGTGACATCATGGCCGGCCTCTAATTGACCTTTTTCACACCTTTGATGTTGAAGTACAGGGTGTGTATAATATCTTGCAATGATAAGATAAATATTTTAAAAAAAAAATCTACTTTCTTCGCAATTATTTTTTTAAAATCCATTTTTCAGAAGGCTTTTGGACAAAGTTAACACACTTTTTCGCGTGCGTCTGCACCTTTGGTAGTTCTGTGAATATTTAGACGATTTTCAACTTCGCGTCAGGCGCTTAAGAAGTCAGAGTTCAACTTCCGGGGTTGAGGGTTTCTCATAATTGTACTTGCATGGATAAAAACTGTTATTTTCAAATTGGAAATATGTATTAAAAACAAAGTCCTGGAGTTGTTGACCTGCAAAACCCCCCTTGCGGCGTTCCTGCTAGTCTTTTTCTTTAATGGACGCCATTTTCAGTTTTCGTTGCACCACCTACGTATTTTTAGCTGATATTGAACAAGGGAGGGGGGAGAATTTATGAGACAAGGATCAAAAGTTTAAAAAAAGGATTTTTAATGCACCTCAAATATATTTTTTGAATAAACTTTCTTAATAGTTGCAAGATTTTAATAACACCTTGTAAAGGGTGTCCCAAAATTAACGCAGGATTTGAATTTGCCGCCATTTTTGCAATAAATTGTGAGCAATCTTGAAAAAAGAACAATTTGGCAGCTGAGGGTCTAGGGTTATTACAAATGGAGCGTTTTCGATTCTATAATGCGTTTTCATTATCGAACAATTATTTGAAAAATAATGAAAGTTTGGGCGGGTCAAGCAGTTTATTGTTATTGGCGCTCTATATCGCAATTAGGTAATGCGCAGGTGGTTGTGGGATTGCTGACATAGACGTTTGACTTCAAATAACCCCATAGGGAGAAGTCTAATGATGTAAAATCACACGATCTAGGGTACAATTCATATCACCGAAATGAGAGAGTACACGAATAGGAAATTCCTTATGCCGTGATTGAATTGTTTCGCTGGCTGTATAATGGCATAACACTCCATTTTTACTAACACTTAACTCTCAGCTGTCAAATTGTTCTTTTTCCGTGGCTGCCAACAATTCACAGCAAAAATTGTGGCAAATTCAAGTCTTGCGTTAATTTTGGGACACCCTTTATTTCTTGGGGAGGAGTTACTTGACTGCTTGACTTAAAGTGAGAGGTTATTGTGTCACAAGTCTCGTGTCTATGAAACAAAACTAGAAAAACTGAAATAAACTCGAAATATAGTAATAATTGTGGTCAGATTGAAGCAAGGTAAATCAATTTTTTTCAAAATGAATAAATAGGAATTTTTTTTAAAGTAATAGCACATGAAGAGGAAAACAATGTATTTTATAGTAAAACTTGTATTGAAATATTGTTTTTAATTTAAAAAAAGAAAATGTAACTTCAGATAATGTGGAAAAGTATTCGAGAAAGGGATAACTAAAATATTTTTTAAAGATATGTGATTTTGTAAGTGTTTGATTATAAATTTTTTTTCTTTTATTCTTATAAATAAGTGAATGTGCAAGCATAAATTAATTAATAAATAATCTAATGAGCACATAAATGATTTGAGGAATTAGACAAATGAATAAACAATCACTTTGCCTCACATGACATGAACAAGTTGTACTACACATTAAAAGAAACAAGCCTAATATTTAATAAATAAATACTTTTCTGACTACTCTTAAAGCTTAACTAATTTTTAAAATGTTAACAGCAAGAGCTTTATCATTTTATAATAACAAGAATTATTTTTGGTATGCCGCAAAATGTTGCAATACAAGTCTCAAATTCTAAAAATAGCTTTTTTTTAATCACGTACCCGTATCTTCAGAGGTTCAATTTATTTTAATTCTGATCACATTTTAATTCTGAATGATTTGAAGCTGGAACCTTTACTATTCTTCTTCTTGATCCAAAACAAACTATTTTAAAACCTTTAAAATTACTTATGTACAAACCATAGATACTTGATGATACACAACTGAATAAAAAACCAATCAACATATAATTAAATGGTGATCATAATTAAAAATTTTAAATAAAGTTCAAGAGTATCAAACGTGATTTCAGCTATTTTCCTGACCCTTTATTATTTCACTTAATTTTCGAATTATGTTTCTTGGAGAAATTTATATGTATACACACATTATTTGCAAAAATATAATCATGTAATTACGTTTTAATTTCTATCTATTCTATGCAAAAAACCGGCAGGTAAAAAATCAAATTTAAAAAAAAATTAAAAAATAGAATTACAGAAAGTCAAACACGCATTATAAAACGAAAATTTGTACCTTTATGATGATTTTAGCAGACATTGTCAATACAAAACATTCTTCAGTTCAGAACGAAAACAAAATAATTCTTTCTGTGGTTCATATAGAAGCTAATAGTTAAAACTACTAACTTTTCCTTCTTCAATATTTACTATAGAAAAATAATCGGATAAAGGAGTGTCCGAAGGCTAGATTAGTGTCCTTCCATGCGAATTAATCTGGCATTAATCTTGCCTTCACGTGAAAGCTGTTTGCTGAGGTAAGCCTTGGAATTAATCCTCTCGTTTATCAAGCCAAGGGCCAATATATATACTGTGTGTGTGTGTTTGTAGGTGTGTGTGTAATACAAGGAATGCATTACAGAATTTCCCCAAAAATTGAAAGAGTTTAACGATGTAAAAAACGATCAAATATGTACTGTAGCTTCAGCGCTAAGCTACTCCTTGTGCGAATTAATGGAATCAAGTTGGGAATTTTTAATTTTCGAATTTTTTAGGTTGTTCAATCTTTGTTTATAACAGCTGTTTAGCTTACCAGTTGATTAGGTGCTATATCCTCTCGTTTTTTTTTTTCTTTTTTGTCATAAATCTTGTGTTTAGTTTAAGTGTTATAAATTTCTACATATCTTTGCTGTTTTTTTCTCAATCCGGTCACTTTCTAGCTTTTAGTTAGCCATGGAAATTTCTTCACAGAAGAGGCAGGCCATTGTGACATTGAGTGAAATTCTGATTGCGCAACAAAAGAAAAAATGATTTGTGCTTTGCTAAAAACATGGTTTAGAAGTCAAGAATTCAAAGGAAAGAGCAAAACTCTAGTTGAATTTATGCTCAGTACAATGAAAATGGTGGTGGACAAAAAGAGAGGGCATATTAAGTGGTGATTTTGATTTTATAATTAAATGATGTAAACAAAGGTCATATTGTAAAAATATTGGCTTGATTCCGCTAATTTGCACAAGGGTGTACTAGAAATAAAAACAGCACAAAATATTCAGGAAAAAAATAATTTTCAAGAAACGTATGCAGTTATCTGCGAATTTGTGCTTTTTTGAAGTTGTTTTTTTTTACTTCGTTAACATCATCATCATTCAAATGTGTATATCCCTACGAAGTATCATTAATTAATGTTCTCAGCATCTTAAGGGTTTAAAAAATTATCTCTGGCATGGATGGAAAATTAGTTATTCACACTTCTTGCTACTTAGATAATGTTTTTGTGTGTGGGGGGGGGAGGTTGGCGAGAGAGATTTTGCTGATTGTTTCATACATTTCTATATAACTTTAAAAATATTACGATTTATTATTGTTATATAATTCGTAGTATGAATAAGAATCCGAAAAGGAAGACCGAAATGTAAGCAAAATTAAAGCTTTTAGATATACGGGGTAATAAACTATTCGATTAGAAAATGGAAATTCGAAAAGAAAACAAAAGAAGCGTTTCAAAAAGTATAAAACATCGTTTTAAATTTCGGTGAAAACCTTGATTGAGACTTGAACTCTAATGTTTAAAAAAACAAAATCAATTAAGATTGTTAATATTATTATAACTGTATGTAAAACATATTTATCTGTTCATTCAGTTTTTATAGTAACAAGAAGTTCTGTCTAAAACTTAACGAGCCTACTTTCCCGTAAACCCATACTACTTTCAAGTACCTGATCAATATTCTCAAAAATAACTAAAATCGCAAATTTTTTCAAACATATATTTTTTAATATTTTAAGCTGATTTCTAGGAATAAAATATTCCTTACTTTTCTAAGAAAAAAAAAAGCGAACAAATAAAATAGCAGCACCTTTTAAACAAAGCAGTAATACACTTCTTTTCATTAAAAAAAATCTTTAACAGCTTTCAAAACGAAATATAATAAGTTCATTAAAATAAATACATCACATAAAAAAAATCGTTTCTTTTTCCCCTGTTGCCAAAAATAATTTTTTAAATGAATTAATACACTTACCAAAATAATTAAAAACAATAAAATGTCAACTTAAAAAAAATAATTTTCATTGTCAAAAAAAAAAAAAAAAAAAAAAAAAAAAAAATAATCTGCGCATACCTTTAACATAAATGACTTCGAGTTTATTCGCCGAAAATTGAATATCTAAATTAAAACTTTAGCGTGAAAATAAAAACAAGTCATATCAACAATAATTATTTCACAGTTAAAACCACAGCAGCGGAGTCGGAGTCAATCTCATTTTGGGATAAAAGAGTCGGAGTCGAATATCAAAGAATCGGAGTCAGTCATTTGTCCTCCGTATATAAATGTTTGCCAACGCTACGAAGTCAGAGTCGAAGTCGGGGAGTCGGAGTCAGATTAATTATCGGACACAGGAGTCGGATTCGGAGTCAGGTGCCCGTAAACTCTCGGAGTCGGAGTCTGGAGTTTGGCGTCAAGAGCTACTTCCAACAAAATTTGTTTGAAAAAAATCCGCCTTCAAGTACGGAATCTACATTGACTTTCAGTTTCCCCGTAGGCGCTAATGTTAAGAGATTTGAACTGTTCAAAATTGAACGGAAAATAGTTCAAATCAAAAATATAAGTTAATACAAGTTTTTCATTAAAAGCTTTTTCCTGCATAGTTTGTTTGAAGCAAATTCGCCTCACAGTTCGGAATTGCCTTGAATTTCCCCGTAGGCGCTAATGTTAAGTTTTTTTGAACTGTTCAAAATTAAACAAAAAATAGTTCAAATCAAAAAGTGAAGTATGAGAATGAGGTGTACTCGCCGAGATCTTTCGAACAAAAAAAAGTTTGTTCGAATCGGACTTTTCATTCAAAAGCTATTAGTGGGGGGGGGGGGGAGACAGACAGCCGACAGACATTTCCCCCCATCTCATTACCTTACTTTCCAATTTTTAATTTTTCAATATTTATTTAATTTTTTTACTTATTTTTGATTTTTTTTTTGTTTTTCGCGATATTTTTAAGATGCATTAAGCCTTCTTTCATGCTTTTTTTGTTTGTTTTTTCGGACTTTTACTGGGAAAGTAGGCTAAAAAGTGCTCCTTCAAGAGAAATATGATGCTTCTGAACCCCGTAAAGGTTAAATACATATAGATTTGTTTCTCCATTTGGCCATAAGCAAACTAAAACTAAAAAAAATAACTAATGCAAGTTTTTTTTTTTTTTTAACTCAGGCACTTAATTTGGATATTTCTGATGGATATTTTGAATAGGATAGTCCCTTAGGTAAAAGCTGTATTTATATAAAGTATCTTTAAGCCGCGTGAAGATAGACTGTGGATTATTTCAGGTATGCCGGCTTTGGAAGAAAATTCCTTCATTTGTATCTTATTTAACAAGCCTTGGAGTTTCTTTAGAAAGATAGATAACATTAAAACTATTTCCCAGACTCATCAAAGGAAATATTTATTGCAATTTCCTTCTTTCAGTGTACCGTGAAATACATCTTAGCGAGATTTAAGGAGTTTATTTGTTTATTTGAAATTAAACGAATTTCTACCTAATTACTTAAGAGCAACCCAGACGGAATCGATTACTATTAAATTTTTAAATTGCTACTTTTCTTTTTGAAGTCCAGTAAGCCGCTTTGTAATTTTAAATTTCACAACAGAGGCAGTGTTCGAGTTTGAAGTAAATGTTTTTCTTTCCTGTGTTCGCTAATTTATGTAAAATGTTGTAACCGTAATGGAAATTTTTTTTTCAGGAAAACTCAATAGTTTTTGAATCCTTTTTCTTTAAACTATTTAGATTATCATGCATTGATATCTTATCTAGCGAAAGAATAAATTAATTGATTGAATCTATCTGTGTGATTAAAGAAAGTGGAACTAATCCAATATTTAAAATTGAACTCGATTTAGTTCAAGAGTGGCAATTAATAAACGCAGACTTTAAAACAAACGTTGGTGTTTTGGTGAAAAAACCCGATTAATAGAACTGTATTGTTCCATTATATTGTTACATCTGTACATAAATGTACAGTTAACTTTTAAAATAATAACAATTTTAGCAATATTTAACTAATTCTACTATCTATGCACGAAAGATTACAGGGGGTTACAAGGTGAGTTTAAGAAAAAAAAACAGATTAGCACTTTTGGGATTTAATATGCAATCATGACAGAAGTCATGAACTAAAATTTCATTTCAAATAGAAACGCATTTTGCAGTTCTATTTTCATATTTCATCATAAAGCCTACCTACAGAACCTTCAGCGGTGGTGGTGGTGGTGGTATTTAAGATCAGATTCAAGTGTCCAGAAAGATTCAAGAAGTCCTTCTGAATTCACAAGAGTGAATTCTCAAAAATATCTTTCAAGGAGAATCCAGTGCATTGAAGCAAGACATTTTAAAACGAGCTGATGTGTGCATCACATGACTTCCTTTTACTCCAATTTAATGTCATTTCCGAATTACTGGCAATTTTAATGTGATTCAATTGTTTACTCTCTAAATATCACCAACAGTGGTCAAATTGAAACAGATTTTTAAAACAAATCGCTAAATGTATTCGCCAAATTGGCGACAAAACTTGGCGACCAAAAGACTGGCGATATATCGCCAAGTGTCCACCAAATTGTAACACCACTTGAGTTTACATCAAAATTAACAATGATTCCCCCCCCCCCCAAAAAAGGGGCAAAAGATGCGTTTAGAAACACCCGAAGGCAAACAAAAAAAAAGGAGGTGCACAACTAGACCCCACAGGAGTCTACGTACCAAATTTCAACTTTCTAGGACTTACCGTTCTTGAGTAATGCTACATACATACGCACATACTCACATACGCATATACATACATACGTTTATACAGACGTCACGAGAAAATTCGTTGTAATTAACTCGGGAATCGTCATCATGGATATTTGGCGTGTCTATACGTTTTTAGGCACTTAACCACGTGTGATCGAGTAGAGAAAAAAAAAAAACCTCAATTTATTCATTCGGGGGTAAGTAAAATAGAAATTAAGGTCGATTTTTGAGTGAAAATTTTTACAAATACAATATCATTTATACAATACTTTCTTTTCTGTAAAAGGAAGTAAAAATACTTCAGCTATTGGGAATGATAAGGATAATGTGCATTTAGTAAATTCATAAATGATAGAAAAAAATCTTGAAGCGCAGAAGAAAAAGCAATAAATTGGAGATATTTTATATGATTGTTAAGAGCGAATCAACTTTAAATCCACAAGAGATCACAGAAAGCAGGAAGTTACTTTATTTTTTCACAAATTTTACTTTATAAGAAGATTGTTTACTAAATATAAGTTACCAGTTCATTGTGTGTTCATTGTAGTAAATCTAAAGAAACTAATTCTCTCTGCAGCATGTGCGTACATAAAAATTCATTCATAATGTAGAATGATTTTCAAACATTGACTTTACAGCAGAACCCCGATAATCCAAAGTAATTCTGACTGGTGTCTTCTTGGTTTACGAAAAGTTGAAATTATCTGAAATTGGGACAAAAATGAAAAAAAAAAAGTGTACCAGAAAATATGCGCACTAAATTCCGCTATATCTTGAATTCTTTGGTTCAAAAGTAATCGAACGACTCTACTATACGTGTCCCCCTTTTCATTAGAATCTCAAATATTGTCATGTATAATTTGGACTTATGTTATTTTTAAAAAAATCTGATAGAAGTTGTTATATTTTAATGCTTACGAAACGGAATGAAGAATGACACCTTTATTCACTGGTGTTTCCATTCTTTTTATACCACCTGTATCGGAAAGTGCTGCTAAATTTTCACGTTTGTAACATTTTCATTGTTGAGTAATATTTTCCTACAACTTGTATTAATGAAATTATAGCTGTGATATTTATGAACTACTCTTTCTTTTTGCTATATGTCTTTGTTTATTTAGTGTTCCTGGTTATCTTTAAGTTTTAAAGTTACTAATTTTATGTTTGTATGAGGTATAAGACGAAAAGAAATGAGATGCCAAAGTTCTCGTTTGATATCAGTTTATGTTTTTTTTCCCAAGCCAAAATACAAAAAAAAAAAGTGCTAAAGAGGCATGATATTGCTCCAGAAAATATGTTAATATTTAAATACTGTGCTTTTTATTTAAAGTAAGCAAAGAAACTGGAATTTTTTTTAATAAAAAATGTTAGATTCCGTTCGTTTTTCACTAATTGCCCCGGAAGTGAGGCAACCAAACCCCTGGCGTCGAGCTAAAAGTGACAGAGGGGCCAGTAAATAGATTTTAAGCGTAATTATGCCAATGTATTCTATTAAATCACTTAAGTTAGAACTATAAAGTTGGTTAAAATAATGTAAAGCAATTAGTTAAATACCTTTGTACGTGAAAGTAAAATAAGGAATTACAGCGTCAAACAGCTACTGCAGACACGTGTTTTGGCGTTACAAGGAACGCCTTTTCAATGCAAAAGAAATTAGCTTATGGATGATAAGACTTCTGTCGGATGTTTTTTCCTAAGCTCATTTCTTTTATATTGAAAAGGTGTTCCTTGTAACGCTGAAACATGTGTCTACAGTAATCTGCAATTTGTGCTATTTGACATTGTTATTTCTTATTTTAATGTACAGCATATCAACTGAACAGTTATAAGAAAAATGTCTAGGTTCTGTTTAACTATTAGTTGCATAAAAGCAGAGAAGTTTAAAATTGTTTAAGTAGATTTGTATAACATTGCTGTTACTAGCTTTTCCAAAACTCTGCATAGCCTGAAAAAGTTTTCAAATATTTGTTGCAGAATTACAAATTTTCCCTTAATAATAACTAATTAGTTACAAATGCAAGCACTTCATTTAAAATTTAGGCTCTGGGTCTGAATAGGAATTTTAAATCCCGCAGTGTTGATGATACGAGTTTAAATCAAATGAAAGGACTGTTAAGTTTCGGATTGTTTGACATTGTTTGGTTTGCATGGTTTGAGTGCATTTGCTTGATTGGATGATTTGAGAAGAGCAACAGTGATCAGGCGGTAAGTTTGAGTTTAAATTTTCAACTACTGTCTGCTGTAATTCTTTATCAAAGCAATTATTTGCTGTTTATAAATTGGAAGTATTTCATTAGTTTTCAAAACCTAAATATTTTCTGCTATAATACAAAGGCTGCTGAGCCGGAGGAAAAATAATTGGCTCCAGCTCCGACTTTGATTCCGGAAATTTCAGAACCTTTGTTTTCGATTTCTTTAGCCTAAAATCAGTTCGACTCCGACTCCGATTTCGCTGCCCTGGAAGAGTTTCATACTCACTACCTTGGTTTCTGCTGTAAAACCAAGGCCGCCGAGTCGGAGGAAAAGTAATTGGTTCCAGCTCCGACTTTGATTCCGGAAATTTCAGAACCTTTGTTTTCGATTCCTTTAGTCTAAAATCAGTTCGACTCCAACACTGATTCCGCAACCCTGGAAGAGTTTAATACTCATGACCGACTCCGACTCCGAGTGTTTGAGAGCCTTCAACACCGATTCATTTACTCTGAAATCAGTCCGACTCTGATTCTTTTTCCGCTGCCCTGGAAAAGTTTCTGACTCTTAGGGAAAATGTCTGACTCCGACTCCTATGCCCCAAAATCAGTTTGACAACGACTCCACGACTCTGACTTCGACTCCAGATTTGTTTATAAAGATATATTTAGAAAAACAATAAAGAAACATAAAAAAAGAAAACATCAGTTGTTTATAATCCTCACAGGAGGTTCGGGATATGCCTTCTATCATTAAAAAGAACATTCTAGGTTTAAAAAGATATCTTAATTCTTCTGATCTATTTCCTTTAATTTCCGTCATTGAAAACTAGAATTTGAAGAAAAATAAAGCATTTACCATTGTTGGGAAGCGATTTTAAGCTAATCAACTTGGGTTTTAAACTACCCAATGAATATCAGCATAGCCGAACTAGCTGATATTCATTGGGATTGGCAAACGAAGCGAGCCAACCCCTTCTAGTATCTAACTGAAAATATAAACCGCATAAGTTAAATAAACATAAAAAGCATATCTAATTAAAAGTATGAACTACTTGCCTTTTTTTTAAATTACATCGTTCAAACTCGAAAAAAATAATTATCCATTTTATTACATTACAACTAAACTTTTCTGAATCAGTTCTATCTTTTGATTTCAAAACATACGTTGCGTGAAAGAATTACAAATTCCAAACTTCTTCTCGAGTTTGATTTAAACCAAAACTCTTTTCCAATTTACCACTGTCTCATATATCGAAGAAAAGTTTCATTCTTTTACACTTGAGAGCACTGAAATCTCTCATAAGCGATCGATAGTACCATCCAAATTAGAAGAAATATGTTCTGAATACTTAATCAAAAATATCCACAGAAGGAAATTCTGTTATCGATAATGTATTGGGTACCCATCGGGAATACTCTAGAACAAGTTTGGATCATCAATCATACCTGTGACAATGACAAATGTGCATGATCTAAAAATTTGCGTGTTCCTACTTTAGATAGTTATTTTCCTAATCAGATTAAATAAAGATTAGAATTACATGGTGAATGATATGAATTGCGAGAGGGACTTTTTTAATTTTTCCGATCGAACATTTTAATGAAATGTGTATCGATTGAGGGATTGTCGAAAAACTGGAAATATACTTGTTGAACTGACAGGGTGTGCTTTAATTAAGAACAATCGATGAAATTTCGTGTAAATATTCTTATTTTTTGTATTTATCTAATGTTTGTTAACTTTCGAAGAAAAAAAAGACTAAGTACACCTAACCTTTTTAGTCATTTGAGGACTGATTTGTCAAAAAGGAACATACGCATTTTCCAAAAAATGCTCAGCAGGTTAAAGAAGAAACAATTTAGCCCATAGAAAAATAGGGTTATCACATTTTTTGGGTAACAAAATAACTGGCAGGAAATTTATTTTTAGCTTTGTCAAATAACAGCACGAGCGCTTCTAATTTCTGAGGATTTATTTTTCAAGCTATACAAGATGAGTCTAAACTCTTGGGTAAAATAGGGGTGTTAAAGGGGAGGATTAGAAGCAAACAACATACCGTAAAATGGTTCAACTATGGGCCACTTTTCGATGTTTCAATGAAAATTCCGTGTACTTCTTTGATTTAGAAAATTGAGGTCTTTAGCAATAGTAGCTATATATCGCGTGTTTTGAATGAAATGTTCAAAAAAAAAATCTAAGTTGGGAGGAAGTACCCCGTAGGGGTACAACTATGGGCCGCCTCATTTTAACCTAGAAAACAAATTGAAAACTTGATCTGGCCTGTTGTTGTCTGAGACTACACGCTGTTCTCTGCTTGAAACTGTATAAAATAATTTTTAGTCCATCATTTACCTTTTTCTTTTCATTTTTTTAAGGCTTAATCATCATTTGTGGTCTCGAGTGATTGATCAAGTTCAACATGGTAAATGTAGGTAACGTTCTTTATTATCTGCCTAGGTTTTGACACAGAAACATTTGAAAACTAGAAAAATCTCATCAACTTAAGGTTAGGTAGCTATACTTAGGTCTCAGAAAATACTTTTGACTCTTCCACGAGTGAGTCGAATCATGCATTAACAACGACTAAGTTATCTAAGGAATACAAAAATAATGGCAATCTATGATAAAGCGTCTTTAGCTACCTAAATGGTTACACTACCTGATGATTTTTTTTTTTTTTTTGTGCTCGTAAGTTCAAAAAAGAAGCCACAAGAGAGCAAAATCATTGCCATGGCAACAGTGGCCCATTTTTGCCCCCTTGGCACAAAGTTGTACCGTTTTACGATATGTCCGTAAACGCAATGCTGATGCGCTACATGCACCCAACGCCAGAAACTGATGAATGCAAAACAGGCTACAAATTTATTACGCTTAGACTGTTTTGCACAGCATTTTAGTCTATAAGAAAGTATGAAAGCGGTTGTTGAAATTTGCGGCCTGCAGCTGAAACTCACTGGCGCAATAACAAACCACTTTGACAAATTTTCATCGAGCGCTGTGCTATTGTTGAGACCGTTAGAAGAGATAAAATGGAAGAAGTGAAGACTTTCGTTCGTGTAGGAAAGTCCCCAAGTAAAGTGATAGATTTTAAAGAAAAGCAGTGGAAGAAATCCGGTGTCTTTTGCTAGTTTTATACAAAACGTGTCAACCATTCATCGTTGTTGAGTCACGTGACTTGAGGCCTTTGCCCCAGCTTTTGTGAAATCAATAATTGGATTTGCTTCCTGAATTTACTTATTCCTGCTCTAATGTTGTGACATTTGTATTAGTTACTTCAGGCAGTATCTTTTAACAACTGCTCTATACCATTCTTAAAAACTTTTGTGCAGTATAAAATCGCTTTTGTGTAGTAAATTGTGACCTGTTTTGCATCCATCAGTTTTTGGTTTTGTGTGCATGTAGTGCATAATCATTGCTTTTGCGACCACATGCTCACACAAGATTCTTGTTTCTTATCACCCACTATTGCATCCCTTAAAACTATGCTCAAGAGTTTGGAATCACCCTGTATACAGCTTGTCCTCCTTTAATCTTCAAGACCTCTAATTTCCTTAACCATTAATCCTAGAATCATACTTCCAATTGCAAAAATGAGTATGCATTTTTCCAATTGGTCAAAGTAAGATGCAGAGTTAAGATATTGAAAGTTTGAAGCAAAAAAGAAAATTGGTGAAAAAATACAAAATGTACCTTTTTGTCCCAACCCTAAATCCCCTAAACTTATATTTAGAGAAATAACAGCCGTTGAAAAGTAATTCCAACACAAAAAGGTGGACACTAATTCGGCAAATATTCACCGAGATATGGAAACGCAGCGATAATTTGACTTAAAACACTTTGCACCCTTAGTCAATAACACCTGTTGGAGAAAATGTAGCCACTAAGAAGTGCTTAAAAATTATATGTTGCATAGAGTTTGTTTTTCCAAATTGTACCAGCTTTTTGTAGTATAACATTTAGGTATCATAGCATAACATTTGCATTTATTTTTCAATAGCACTGAAAAAGAAAAATATTTTGTTTTTTGAGTTGACAGATTGTCATTCTTCTGAAAGGACAATATGTTCCAATTTCATCTTTATACACGGTCTCTATTGACTGCACGGGTTCTTTGATTTCAGATATCTCCATGAGTTTTTGTTGCAAATGTTTCAAAGTTTTTGTGTTGGTACTATTTTTCAATGTGTATTATTTCCCTAAATATAACTATGAGATCTTAAGGATCACAAAAAATTAAGGGTCGTATTTTTCCACAAATTTTCTTTTTTGCTTTAAACTTTTAAACCTAAATCTGAATCTAAATTTGCATATATGGTACAAAATTCTTGAAGATTTTGGACATTAAATGCCGGAAAATGAAATTCAATACCAACAGGAACCCAAATTCATGACTAACTCAATTTATATATATATATATATATATTCTTACTTGCGTCACAATCCTTCTAACCTATCCATTATTGTGCTTCAAAAATATATGTAAAAACAAAGTTCTTCTTAGATAACAGGACACCCCTTAATATTTTTAGACTTGTAGATAGCATTACACTGGAAGAATTTTAGCTTCCAATTTCAACTGAAAGAGGGTGCTGAACCCCCTTCCCCAAACTTCATAAACATGGGAAGGGGGGTTAAAAAATACATTGAACTGAAAAAGCAATGCAACATATATTAATATGCACCAGTGATATGCATATACACGGCAAAAAAATAATAATTTGCAAAAAAAAAAAAAAAAACCAGCGGAGAAGATTAAATGTTTCTAAATTTGAGGCATTTTCTATGCTATGGCTAATGTTAAATTGAGGGATCATTGAGCTCATCATCTCAAAAATTTGAGTAAGAAGCTAAAAGCAGCGTAAAACAGTTAGTACGCCTAAAAAAATAGGGGGTGTCCTGGACTCTAGCTGAAGAAAAGTTCTTTTGAACCACACTACTCTCTATATATTTCAAGTAATTTAAATTGGTTACATGAGCACAGATTTTCTCTCGCTGCCATTACACAATATTTAAACGCGCAAATTAATTTAATAAAAACAAATTATGCCTAAAGAAGGAACTCCATCAAAGAAAAAAAAAGCGTATTACCATGAATTGAATCTTCAATTTTCATTCGCTCCTTGCAACATTTAATATTCAGATGTAAAATAAACACAGTACAGCATATTTGATGCATATATTTCGCATTCGATAGTACGGAAGTAACATTACCTTATCTTTTGAAACTGTTACAAAAAAGGTTTCATTTCCATTAAAGCATTTTAAAAATATTGAACTAAAATACGTTTATTAATAAATACTTTAGATGTTTCAAGCTATTTTTAATTTAAAAATGCAATATCTTTCATGCATCTTCTGACGGAATTTAACAAATATGCATCAAAAATAAAATGTTTTTGATAAAAGAAAGTATTAAACTTCGAAAATTCTATTTACATTTTTCCTTTCCGGGCAATATTGACTTCATATGATCCAAACGGCTTAGCCTTCTGGCAAATTTGAAGTATTTATTCATATAAAATGTTGAAGCAATTGATTCTTCGGGAATAACATTCTTTTATAAGAATTTTTAAAATTGCTCAAATGAGATTTTACTTTTATGCATGATAACTAAATTTTTTTCGTACAGTATTTACAAGGCTTGAGGTGTCCTAATTAGGGATTGCAATACCGGTATATCGGTACATCGAATACCGGTATTTCGAGCAATTTTGCAATTTCGAAATACCGGTATTTACTGAGGTAAAATACCGGTATTTTCGGTATTAGATGAAAATAATAAAGAGTTTCAAAGAATAATTTTTAATTTAACTAATTAAATATCTACTTATATTTTAAACGTACAATTCTTTTTTCTAGCTACAGAACTAAAATCAATCTAATGATGTAAAAATTTGGCTTCAAAAGCACGAACTAATAGAATATCATTGAGCAAAAGACGCAAAAAAAAATGCAAAATGATATTTTCATTACTAAATGGTGAGATGAATCGCGTTTTTGTGCCTTTTTGCGCACAATGTTTTTATTTTATTTTTATTTTGTTTCTATTTCCCTGATCACTCACTTTCCTTTTGGTGAAAGTTAATTTCGAGTGTAATTTCGAATGTGTTTGTTTTATGAATAATTTATTCCAACCATCGATTGCAGTAATACTTCATGATATTTTCTTTAAATATTTATCTCAACTATACTGAATTTAGTTAAAAAACTTTTTTTGTTAGTGAATCAATTGGTAATTTTCTGTCACTGGTATTGGTTTGTTATCATGTCTCGTCGTGTCAAGTATAAACTTAGCCAGATAATATTTAGAAATTAGAGTACCTTAAAAATATTCATAAATGATACGCATAATCATTTAACATAGATTTTCAGACATTTACATAATTATTAATTTTAAGAATTTTAAAAAGAACGCGAAAACGAATAAAAGGAACTAATTTCTAACTAAGATTAAATTTCGGCAAATTTATCGTAAATTTCAAACCAAAGATCTAATTATCGTCAAGTGGAATATCTCTCATCGACAATCTTATGATTGGTCCAACTTTACAGGACGACATAGCGACCTTATTATTAATATTTTGCAAACACAGAATCGCTGTGACAAGTGACATTGACAAAATGTATAAGCAAATTTTGGTTCACCCGCACGACACACATTACCAAAAAATACTCTGGAGACGAAGAAGTCAAGGAATTCCGCTTGCTGACAGTCACATATGGCACAGCATTAGCTCCATATTTGGCCACAAGATGCCTGCTAAAACTTGCAATAGAAGAAAGCGAGAAATTTCCTCACGCGTCTCAAATAGTTAAATCAGATTTTTATGTAGACGATCTCATGACAGGAGCCGAGTCCGGTGAAGAAGCAATTCAACTGCAGCAAGAAGGAATTAAAATGTTGAAGTGTGGAAGATTTGAAATTAAAAAATGGTCATCGAATGAAGAATTGGTGCTTGAAAATATTTCCCCAAAAAGTCGAGCAACATCTTTGCCTCTGGAAATTAGAGATGATGTTAGGATCCTTGGAGTTCTGTGGAATTCAGCAACAAACACCTCTTCTTTCAGGTGGAATTTATCTCCTGTGTCAGAAATTTGCAGCAAACGTGTCGTGCTTTCCTTCATATCAACAATTTTCGATCCATTTGGTAGGATTTCTCCTGTTGTTCTCAAATTCAAGTTGCTTATTCAACAACTCTGGAAATTCAAGCTCAGCTGGGACGAAAATCTGCTGTCAGATTTACAGCAAGAATGGAAATCTTTAGTCGAAGACTTATCTCAACTAAAGGAAATTAAAGTACCCAAATACTTCAGTATTACTGAAGTATTACTTCAACCTTGCAGCAACATCATAGAACTTCACGGATTTTGTGATACCTCCGAAAAAGCATACGCGGCTGTAGTATATATAAAACGATTTCGATGAATGGAAACATTAATGTGCGACTGGTTACTAGCAAGACCAGAGTATCACCTATAAAATTTGTTTCTCTTCCTCGATTTGAACTTTGTGGCGCCTTCTTGTTAGTTAAACTTGTTCGCTTTACATCTCGAGCGTTATAACTCGATTCAGTTAAGACATTATGCTGGACAGACTCCATAATAGTTTTGTGCTGACTAGCATCGCACTCTAGCTGGTGGAAAACTTTTGTTCCGCATAGAGTAGAAAAGATTCATGAACTTGTCCCTGAAACTCTTTGAAACCACGTAGATGGTAAATTAAAACCAGCAAACTGTGCCTCACGGGGAATGACTCTTGAACAAATACAGAACTTCCCGCTGTGGTGGCAAGGCCCTGATTTCTTGTATTTGCAAGAACATATCTCTCACAAAAGAATTGAAAAAGATGAAATTCGAGTAGAAGAAAGGAAAACCGCATCTGCAACAAACGTCGCAACAGCGACAGCAGAAAACAGTGACATTCTAAAGTTATTGCATACATTTTCCTTACCCTCCAAATTAAAAAGAGTTACAGCATTTTGTTTCAGGTTTATTTACAATTTAGGACTACTAACGTCACAAGAACTTGATCATGCGCTTAAATTCTGGATCAAACAAGTTGAAGAACAGAATTTTCACCCAGAAATAGATTGTTTGGAAGATTCTCGCGTACTTCCTACCAAGAGTAAAAAATCTTGTCTCTAAATCCTTTTCTTGAGGATGAAGGTTTGCTCAGGCTGGGCGGTCATCTTCGCCATGCAAACCTAACGGAAAATCAAAAATATCCTATTTTGTTACCTAAACACAGCTTTTTCACTGATCTGTTGATTTCTTCATTCGATGTAACAAACTTACATGCCGGCCCTCAGTTACTTCAAGCGTGCATTCAACGTGAATACTGGATACTATCTGCTACAGATGCTATTCGACAATGCATTAGGAAATGCATGACATATGCCAAGATAAAGGCTCAAACCGCTCAGAAAATGTTAGGCGATTTGCCAGCTGCACAAGTAACTCCATCCCGACCATTTCTTAAATATGGCGTTGACTATGGTGGCCTTTTCTCCATACGGATGTCAGCGAGCTCCAGAACAAAAACCTGCAAGGCATATCTCTGTCTGTTTGTGTTCTTTTCAACTAGAGTAATTCACTGTGAACTAGTTAGTGATTTTTCAACAAATGCCTTCTTAGCTGCCTTTAAACGTTTTATTTCACGTCGCGGTAAATGTTCTGACATTTACAGTGACTGCGGCACTAATTTTACTGGTGCGAAGAATGAGCTTGACGAATTTCATGCATTATTCAAATCATCCAACCATAATGAGAAAATTGCTCATTACTTATCTGATGAAGGTATCAATTGGCACTTCAACCCACCAGCAGGGACATGGGAGGTATCTGGGAAGCGCGCAGCAAATCTGTGAAATTCCATCTTAAGCGCATCATATCAAACGTAATATTAACTTACGATGAGTTATACAGGGTCATAGTGCATGTTGAGGTCTGTCTCAATTCTCGTCCTCCCTCACCTCTGTCCAGTGATCCAAACGACCTTTCGGTGCTCACACCAAGACACTTTCTTACTGGTGGTCCTCTGAACGCTGTTCTAGAAACAGATTTTACATTTTCCAAACTTAATCATTTGACACGTTGGCAGTTGACGAAACGTCTTTGCAGCACTTCTGAAAGCGTTGGAGTTCCGTGTACGTGATCCGTTTACAACAACAACCAAAGTGGTTTTCCAGAAAACCCAATTTGAAAGTTGGAGATCTCGTACTGGTTAAAAATGAAAACTTACCCCCGCTAAAGTGGCGTCTGGGACGCATCTCAGAGGTTTTTCCAGGAAAAGATGGTTGTGTTAGAGTAGCAGCAGTAAAAACATATGATGGACTACTTAAGAGACCCATTGTTAAGTTATGCAAACTGCCAATGGACAATGATTGACTTTTGAATTTTATCTTACATTTTATTTCGGTTAAATTGCTAATTTTTGTATTCATGATTGCATTATTCATATTTTAATTACTTTTTTGTATTTGTTGTAACACGTAAATATTTCATTTTGAAAGAGAAGTGTTTCAAGTTGGGCGCAATGTTCGAGGTAAGTACATAAGAAGAACCCACCGGTAGAGAGAGTGATCATCGGCGCATGCTCCGCAGTAACTATGTTCAGTCCCTGTGTAGATCTCGTTAAGAAAACCTAATGTAATTACTCGTGTGTGTAAATATAGTTGTTTATGTTTCTAATTTGTTCAGTTATTGTGTTCACACACCGGATGTCACCGTACACAGCTATTAAGAGAGGGTTCCTCCAGCTCTGTTATATCTAATCAAGACTGATGATTCTAAACAAGAGTGCAACTGCAGTCTCCGGATACCGTTACCAGTTCTTTGGTATTTGCTTGTAGTTTGTAGTGTTTTCATTTTTTTTATTATTATTACTTCGTTTACTGCTTCTTAATACTTTCTCTGTTCTTCCCTATTCTTTTAAAAACTTTCAAGTTTATCTTGAGAAGATCAGGGCAAAACCACATCCTCACATTTTGCAGCAGCCAACGCTTTTTATCGACTAGTGCTGAGGCTTGGTTTTAAAGAAAAGGTGCCTCTTCTTATCTCACTGTCTCAGGCGGTCACATTATCTAGTGCATGCGCTTCAAAAACCGTAACGATACATGGAGCATGCGTATGTGGCGCCTGGGAGGCCTCAGGATGTATAATATCTTCTGAAATTATAATTAAAACTTTTTAATGGAAAAAAAAATCCACAAAGTACCATAAAGTACGCTTTTTATCTGAAGAAGCCTAACCGTATCATTTGGTACCTTCAGTGATTCCACTATTATTATCGCAGTTCCTTTACAGAAGCCGATGCCTTCGAGATTTGAAGGCCATCCAACTAGCAAATGACGTCATCGTTCGTCGATCCACAATGATATTGGGAAGTGAACGCTTCGATTAGCATTTTGGTTTAATTAAACTATTTGGTTTATTTATTATTCTCTTCTATTAATTTAGTAGCATTAAAATTTCTACTTATTCATTTGAAAACATAAAAAGGAACCGATAATCATCATTAAAAAATACACTAAGCTTAATTCATAGTATTTTACATAAAAACATTTATAAGTCTTACAAAGTATTCAAATAACTAAACACGATTTTGTTTTACAATCGTGCTAAAACGAAGTGATAAATAAACACAGTTTTGTTTTTCATTTGATTTTTTTTAACTAATCACATTTTAACTAACCATATATTGCATTGAAACATTAAGTCTTAAGAAGTATTCAAATAAATAAATGAACTTTCATTTTACAATTACATCAACACAAAAATAATTCTACCATTGTATTTGAATACGAATTAAATGAAATTTTAAAAAATAAATAAACAATTTTACTTAAGTAAACGGGAAACATGACTGCAATATGTTTCAAAGACATAACATTAAATTAAAATACATAATACCAAATTATTAATGTTAACTTAGCTGAGCAAATTTATGCTTTTAAAAAGACAGGAATGCTTGGGTGCCACCCCCAAAGTAAACGGTGTCCTATCCCCTTCAATTATGAAAACTTCAACAAAAATATCCCAAAAACATCTCCCCCATCTATCTCCCTTAAAATTTCAAGAGCACAATTATTTATAACTATAGCCATTGAAAAGCTATCATTATTATGAGACTATGATTCCAACCCCCCCCCCCTTCGGTGGGCACTCTCGAAAAATTACACAGGAATTCAACTTGAAAAACGTTAATTAAAGAATGAATTATACAACATAATGAATACTGTATGTTGTACATCAAAAAAATGTATTCAATATCTAAGAAGAGTTTTTTTTTGAGCAATCACGATTGCTTATTGTTCTCATTTGACCGTTTTTGGTGTCCGTGCCTTTTTCAACTTGAACCAGAAGCTTCTGCAGCACCACCGCCCACCGTCCTCTGCTGTCGGCGCGGCGCGGCTGCTCTGGTTTTGAACTATCCGCTTCTCTTGGTCGGAGGCATCCATGTCCTACTCACACGCACGATCACACACATACACACGCACAACTTCACACACATATACTCACACGCGCCTACGTGCATACACACAGGTCTACGCACACGCACAACTATGCACATGTAACCGCCCAGGAGGAGAGGCAGACTTGAGGGGGACAGGAACCGTTTCTAGAAACAATAACTCCAATGAGTAGGCTCCTGTCTCAGTTCGTGATTGCGAAAAACATAATTTAAATTCAAAATTTCAAAATTCAAATTAATTTTTTTTTTTTTTGGAATTTGGCTACTTTTTCATTTTCAGCTTTTTCTGCTGTTAATGATTCTTGTGTGTGGGGGGAGGGCTTTAATAGTTCATCATTTTAGGCTTTTAAAAAAGCATTTTAAAAAGCATTAATTGATGACAAAGTAACCCTTTTCAAAAAAAAAAAAAAAAAAACTTTACATAGAATAACCATTTTAGCAACTTTCTTCGATACTTAAAACCTCATATATGTTAAATTTCGATCAACATTTTGCTGAGTATGCTCTTTTAGGAATTCAGTGTGACAGTTTTGTGACATGGGGAAGAGAGGGGATAACAAGAAGTTCACGCGCTGTTTATAACAATATGCTCATGTTGAACAGCGTTACATGTAACAAGGGGAGGGGGATTTGTTCAAAATTTTGTAACATCCTTTATGGACAGCCCATTAATTCAATTCATGTTACAGTTTCAGAGTTCCTGAAAGCTTATTAACAGAAAACCCAAGGAGTTAAAAAAATATATGGTTCAAGACATTTTACCTTTTTTAAGCATAACAAACAAGCATACAGCATTTGGCAAAAACACATTGTGTATCCACTGCTCAAAAGTAGTCTTGCGCAAGCCCAGAAATGATGATTCCAGTAAACTCAACAGCAATTTATGGATAAGTATCATAAAACTTAAAGACAACAGCGGAAAAAATATATATATTTATTTCAATTTACGCACAGAAACAGCTTTTTTGAATATATTGCAGTGGCGCAGTTGGGGGGGGGGGGGGAGAATGTGTTTGATTATCGAACTCACGACCTCCGGCGTTCAAAGCTAATCTTCTACCTCTGAACTACGGAAGCCCATCAAGGATTTTTTTTAATTAAAATAATACATACGAAAATATAAGATTAGTTCAGTTAAAAGCCTGTTTCAATAAACTTGTTTACATATTAACTGAATATCAACACCAAGTCACGTTGCTTCTGATAGCAACAAGTATATTTGCAGAAAATTTTGACATACATTCATACGTATATTGTCAGCTTGGAAAATCCATTTTGAATAAATGCGTGTACAAGGTTGAAAAAATAAAGAAATAAAATGCTGTAAGTTAACCATTTCAAATATTAAAGCAGTATGCTGAAATAACAAATTACAGACAAAGATATTCGAAGGGAAACTGACATTTGTTTGTGTAATGTGGAAAAGTTAAGTAACCTTAACTGCATGAACTCAAATGCATAAAATATAAATTTGTTTATCTATGAAAAGTACTTACCTCCGAACTTAAAAATTTATTCCATGAGGAGCCCAATTTTTTTCTTCGCATGCAGGTTGTTCGGAAGCGGAAATCGCTGACTCACTTTCATCATATATATATATATATATATATATATATATATATATATATATATATATATATATATATATATATATATATATATATATATATATATATATATATATATATATATATATATATATATATATATATATATATATATATATATATATATATATATATATATATGTATGTATACTTTTTAAATGCTTCTACATTCCGGTACGTGGAAAGGATGAGATAAATCCAACAGTATTGTATTCAAAAATGTGCATCCGAAGTTACATATTTCCTATTTCATCTATTTCAACCAGAGCAAGCAGCACTACTGTTAACTGGTAAACTGCACTGCTTTCAAAGTTTCGCGCCAAGTTCATAGATCGACGACTGGTGGCGTAGCGAAGGGGTGGGGGAGAGGAGTTTTCTGGCCTGTTATCACTTGGGCTACGATGAAGCTGAGTATTGTCCGTTTTTCACAAGAAGGCACTTTGCCACGCCTCCTAAAAGGCAGAGTTCCATTTTACGTGGGGGTGATCGGTAAGTAATCCATGCGTTTCTAAAAAGGAGACAAAACCAGACATCCTAAACTTGGGCGCGCATTTTAATGTGCAAAAAAGTCTTATTGTCTTTTACATCACTTGTTTGTCGTCATTTTAGTTATTCTCACATTTAAAAAACTGCTGTTTTGCTGTTTCTACAACAAAATGCTGTGATCCGAATATACCTTCTGCCGAAAACAGCGAAATAGAATCATCGGATACCACGTGACGAGGGAGGAGTCAAGTGCCTTCTCGTAGAAAACGGACTACCTTCACATGCATCACAGATCTGCGACACAGAGCGCTTTGCCTTCTGCGAAATACTCAGGAAAAAACACATTGTAGCAGAGAAGGAAATCATATACAGTCGACTCCCGCTACAACGCGATTCAACTTGCGAAATGGCTATAACGCGAATTTTTCACCAGTAACGAATTTGTGAGTTAACGCGAATTCCTCGTCCACAACACGATTCTTTTTTGGAAGGAGGTATCCGGCTTCGTTATTGACTTCTAAATATTGATTTCGTGAATGTTATTACACCCCTTTAGCATCACTGACAGCGAAAGTTCTCACATCAAACTAGTCTGCAATCGCGTTGTTAGTGCATCAAATAACCACTCCGCATCATTTATCTATTTTTCTCTCTTTTTTTTTCATTCTAAAAATTAAAGCTGATGAAATATAATGACACCTTGGTGCGCTGTTTCACCTAACGTTTGTAAAGAAGGGAAGAAAAAAAAATTTCTTTAAAAAAAAGTTAAGATTCTCGATGTGCTTAGACAAATACAAAACGTCGCTGGTAGCACGATAATAAGTATAAGTGAATCTTCCATATGTACAATTAAAAATCAAAACGAAGAGATATACCTAAAAGTTCAGAACTTAGTTTCAATATTGAGGTTTTTAGAGTCTAAGCAAAACAAATATTATGAAAATAGAAGCTGCTCTTGTATTGTGGATTAAGGAGATCAGGAAGAGGAGCTGTTGCTATAAGTGGAAACGTTATAAAAGAAAAGACGAAGCAACGCTATTTAAAATTTATTATATAAGAGTAATGATCAGATCATGGGGCATAAAGCTCCATCTTCCTTATTTTTTAACTCATAAATATCATTTCTGCATCTACTGTACACAGTATTATTGTATATAAAATTTTATTATTACTACCTACTACGCGTACCGTGCTTTATTTTGTCTTTCCCTTCCATCGATCATTCATTTTGTGCATCTTAATATTTTATGTTGAATAAAACAGCTTTAAAATTTTTAATTTTTAAATACAGTAAAAGTTCAGTTTTTATGTAGAAAACTATAATGTATAGTTGAGGAATGCTTTAAAGCAGTTTGAGGGGTGTTTACAAATGTCTAAAAGAATTTGGTGTGTTTCTAAAAAAAATGTATGCATACATTCTTCCATAACGCGAAATTTTGGTTTACGCGAGGAGTCTTTTGGAACGCATCCCTCGCGTAAGTTAGGATTCGACTGTATACCCATTAAACAAAGCGAACATTTTTGATATTTTTCACTATATGATATGATGGACAACCCCAATAGTGTTTTTAGAAACCATCTACTCTCTACCATAGGTCAAAACTGCAGTTAAACACTTTTCTGTTTCAAAGCATTGCTAACATACATTAGGTATTTTATAAGGAACAACAGACTTTTAAATTAAAAGAAAAATCACTAAACACTGTTATTAAATTCGCAATCACTTTTGCATGTAAAGCAATCAAAAACTTTTATTTACATTTACACATTGAAGTTTTATTTACATTTACTGTGAAATGAAAATAACGAAAAAAAAAACTGAATGGTGTATGTTCATTAAAATATTGGCATCCATAGAATTGTAATGGTTACTAGTAGGCACGTGGTTGAAAAAAAATAACAAGTCATCCCTTCAAAATGTTCTTACAAATGTGAAACAAGTTAGATATTACACTAGTAAGTAAGTGTTGATAACACACTGTAGTATTTATATGATACATCAAGCTTTTAAGTCACAACAGAGGAATACTTAACACTGCCCTTAAATTCACTATCACTTTTGCAGATAAGACAATCGTTAGCTTTTGCTTACATTAACACATTTAAGTTTTATTTACATTAAAGAAAAGTGACAATAGTAATAAAAAGGTTGAATGCTCTGTTTATGTACATTAAATAATATTGTCCAAATATTGCAGCTGCAGAACTCACTCAGGAAGAAAACAATGGCAGGATTGCCAGAAGTTTATGTGATCCAGAGTAACTTAAAATACCTAAAAAAGTCCCCTTTGCCCCCTCTTAGCTTCTTGCCCTCTTTAAACTTTGATTCGCTGCTGTATCAGCATTTTTTGAAAGGAAATTAAGCGCATTTGTTTGTAAAATCTAAACTACAGTGGACTCTTTCTATCTGAACACTCCTTAATGTGAACACCTCAATATTCTGAACACATTTTGATGGTGCCGGCGAAACTCCATAGACGTAACGTAGACTAACCTCTCTGTACTCTACTGTTTGCCTCTGGCAAGTTGAGCTCCGCTGGCCAGTCAATTAAACGATTCCATTTGTTGAAATAGGGGTGAGGAAAAACTGCTGAAGTTCAAAAGGGTTGCAATGGTAGCCCAACTCTGCGCCTAACAATTCCTCTTCTTACTGATTGCTTTCCCTTAAAAGAAATGGACTTGCTCAATGCCATAGCTCAACTTCTCAGAGGCGGACAGTAAATGAACGCTAATTTTAACCCTGGTCAATTATTACCTCTCTACATACTAAACATGTTCATAATCAGTATTCGGGAATTCCTATGAATTAAATAGAAAACTTGAAATACCTTTACAGTTTTATCACAGTGATTGAAGAGCAAGAAGGAGAAATAACAGAATTTTTTTAAAAATACCAAGCACTTTTCACGATGCACTCAAAAGGACAAAATAACTTTTCTAGGTCGGAAAGGACAATTTAAGAATTCCTGTAATTTTCGAAAATTCCAAGAAAATGACACCATAAAACGAAGAAAAGTGCGGCTCAAGTCATGAAGAGAATTTATTATCATTATCTAGCTTTCAATCATAACTTTAAGTGTTGAAACATGCATATTTTTCTTATTGGAAAAGTTTGGTTTGAAATGACTAGAACCGCACTTTTCTTCGTTTGTGGTGTCATTTTCTTGGAATTTTCAAAAACTACAGGAATTTTAAATTGTTCTTTCTGACCCAGAAAATTTATTTTGTCCTTTCGAGTGCATCATGAAAAGTGCTTGGTTTCTTTAAGAAAAAAATCTGTTATTTACAGGTATTGTACCGATAATTGTATTGTAATTTTTATAGTTGAATGGTATGTAAAACTTTAAATTAAAGAAAGAAATGCAAAAGTTTAGGTCCTACTTAGTTTAATTGAATATTGTACGTGTTGTGAATTCAACATTCAGCACCTCTATCTCAAAAACTGGTATACAGTCGACTCCCGCTACAACGCGATCCGATTTACGCAAAATGGCTATAACGATATTTTTCCCCCGGTAAAGAATTTTATTCCTAACGCGAATTCTTCGCCCGCAACACGAAAATTTTCCGAGGGGAATTGCAGTTTTTTCGTGAATTTACCTTCATCCTTTTGGCATCACTGAGAGTGGATATTCCCACACCATTCTAGTCTGAACATCACTTATACAAATAACTCTATACTCCTCATTTTCCATTTATTTTTTTCATTCTATATGGGAAAGTTAATGAAATATAATGGCACCTATAAGAGCGCTGTTTCGTTTAAAGTTTGTGAAGATAGAAGGAAAAAGAGAAAGTTTCAACAACTATAGTGCATTTGTTTTTCTTACTACATAATATACGTACCATAGTGGTTTATTTTACTTCTTCCTTTCCTATTGATCATTGATTTTGTGCATCGTAGCAGTTTTTTATGTTAAATAAAACTTTTTTTTAAAAAATACAATAAATATAATTCATTTTTTTTAGTTACGAAACAGTAATGTATACTTAAGAAATGGGTTTTAACAGTTTGAGGAGGTGTTTACAAGTATCTTTAATCGTATACGTATGTTTATAAAAGTTTTTACACATACCATTTTCCACAACGCGAAATTTCAACTTACGCGAAGGGTCTTGGAACGCATCCCTCGCGCAAGTCAGGACTCGACTGTACAGTGTAAAGGTAGGAGTCAAATCTACAACTTCCTTATTACGTTTAGAAGCTGGCAGAGGAAGCGCTTTCCACCGCTCGGCCATAGGGCACCCTTGATTATGCGAAATCTTTTATCTCTTAAAATGCGTAGAGTTATGTGCTTTTGCTTGCACATGGTGTCCTGAACTTTCTTTGAAAAAGTGAAAAATTAAACAAATCCGTCAACTGTGCTTCTATGCGATTCTTACCGAATATAGTTTCATGTCTCAGAGCAAAAAAAAAAAAAAAAAAAAAAAAAAAAACAGGCTTTTCCAAATTAAAATGGCAGAAATTAAAAATGATCAGTTAAGCACTCTGTCACTCCCCCCCCCCCTTCATCCTTATAATGCGAATTAAACTTGTATTTTTAGTCGAAAGATCTGAGCCAGAACACCTCATTCCGACGCTTCATTTATATATTTTTTAATTTCAAAAATTACTCACTTAACTTTTAACCGTTAAAAAAATAAAAATCTTTGGAACAGTATTATACTGCGAAAGAAAAAAAAAATCTTTGTTACCCTGAAACGCGTAATTGCAATTCTTGCAACTAGTTGAAATTTTATCATCTTTAAACTTTGAACTTAACAACAGGTCACGGTTAAATTTGAATCTGGCAATCATCCAAACATAACAAGAGACTGTTTTGAAAAAACTTAATTCGTAAAAACACTCTTCGTTGAACATGTTCAATGAAGAATTCGGAGCTTAAAGGATGAATGTGAACACATATTTCTAATGTTACAAAATCGATGTTGGTGGACGAGGAAAGAGACTTGTTTATTTCTGAACGAAATTCTGGGTACCTGTGGAATTGCAGAACAACACGAACTGCAGTTTTTGTCCGCCGCTTTATCTTCAACATTTTCACACATGCAAGGAATCCCTCAAATAATTAACAAATATCGAATCTAAACGTCTACAGTCGAGCCCGCTTAATGGAATAACCAATTTTTCACGAAAAATTATTCTAATAAGTGGGATATTCCATTAAACGGAATTAAAATAATAGACATAAACGGTTTGGTACATTGAAAATGTATTATATTAAGCGGGATATTCTTTTAACCGATATTCTAATAAGCGGGCTTGACTGTATTTATTGCACAAGAAGCTAACTAGCTTCAAATACATCAAACCAAATCCAGTTGAACAGCAGCCCATGGCGCCGCAAGGCCCACTGTGCCCGTCTCAGTCTCCCTGACCAAGGACTCTGGGGTGCTACATAGATGTTTTGGTTAGGTGATCAGCCGAACGTGGAATCCCCAGGCTTTAGTTCCCAAGCCTGGTTAGTACTCATTTTATCAACCCATTGGAGGGATGAACGGCTGGGTCGACCATGTCCGATCGGGGACCAGAACCCGGGTCTGCGGCGTGAGAGCGCGAAGCGCTACCACTTAGCCACTGGGCTTCCTACAAATATATCTTAGAACTGAAAACACAGCGCCGTGCTTCCATAAACAACGTAGAAAGGATTTCAATCCTCGAGAGAAGGAAATTTATTTAATTATTTATTTATACAGAAGCTAATGTTTCATATATAGAACTGCGTACAATGCGACTTGCCTCCAGGCAAACACAGGAATGATTTATAATACCAGAGAAGGAAATAACACCCAGGGCACCGGCCGGAATCGAACCCGTAACCTCCGGCTTAGAAGAGGAAACTTTCACCACTAAGTCAAGGAAGTCCCCGAGAGAAGGAAATTGTATCTAGAGTAAGAGCGGGAGACTTGAGTGGAACTCGGCATCTCCTCACTGCGCTCCGACAGCTGGTGCATCAGGTATTTTGGATCTCTCAACCGCTGAAGTCCTAAGTCTGAACTCGATTCAATCAAATTTGAGGGTCATCAAAGGAATTTAGTTACGTATTTTAAAAAACATAAGACCCTTTAAATCAAACATAACCAAAATAAAAATAGACTCGATTAGTTGTGCTGTAATGTAATGCGATTGAAATTTTCGTTATTAGATTTCTTCAAGAATCGATTTTTTCTCGTGATTTCTCCTTCAGTCATAAGTTTCAGCTGAATTTGATAAACTTTTGAACTTTTTTTGAATTTAAACCACTTTACCATTTATTGAAAAAAAAAGAGTCATAGCTTACGTTCGACAAGCACGACCGGTAGCGACTGGTTGGTTGATCACGTGACAACAGTGACGTCAGCGATTACTAACCGGTTGTTCACGAACCAATGCTTCATCGAACGCTTTCGGCTGATCACCGATTACTGGCGCAGACGAATAACACGCAGTTGAAAAACTTATAATTGGTCAAAAATGTCACTTGGTTCCAAACAACCAATGAACCAGCTTAAGTTGCGGTTGACCGGTAGAACCATCGGTGAGGCTCATAGAACGACATCGGAAGCAACCAGTTAATCGGTAGCTCTCAAGAACGCTGCGGTTAGTCACCGGTCGGCCGGTTGAGCTCGTCGAACGCAATCATGAGAGAGTAAGACAAATTATACCACATTAATCGATTGCTCAAATGAATTTAAATAATCGATTATTGCGTTTTTTTTATCACGTGGGGGAATGAAATGGCATTTTAAGGCGTTTGTGTGTGTGACTTTGTTAATTGGTGTTGTTTGATTTTAGCATCGTGCTGATGTGTGGCAAAGGATAGGTAAGTTATGTAGCTAGGTTTTCATAGTGAATTTAGATTGCTCGAAGTTTTAAGCATTACTTGTTAGTAAAAACTTTTTTGAAGATTTTTTAGTTTAAAGTGTTTTGAAATAAGATGACCTGAAGATTTTTTTTTTTTGGATTCTCATTTCAAAAAGTGAATTTTGATAAAACTTACAAATGAAATAATACGTAAAGACTTTTTAAGCATAACGTAGTGGGATGAATGCTACAAATAGGTCACAACATTTCAGTATTTTTCATACTGCTTCAAAGAAAACTAAATAAATGAATCTTTTTCAGGATTGTGAAGAAATGTGACGACTTGATTTTAATGTTATTAAAGTATAATTTCTAAATGTTCATTAATTATAAATATTAGCCTATTTTCACTTTCGTTGCATTATTTTGTTCGAAACATTCTTTTTCTATTTTACTTCAATTTGAAGTTTCCTAGTTATGGTATTCAGCTGACGATACGGTGCTGCCAAAATTGGTGTGTACTGCCAGTACATAATTAACATTTTGTACTTTTTCTCCTTATAGTAACCTAAGGGTAGTCGGTACCCTGCATACTTGTAATCTTAAATTGCTAAACTTTATGCTCCTTTGTCCCAAAGAGTTTTAATGATAGTAACTTGCAATTTTCAGTGTTTTCAAAAGATATCTATCAGTCTACTGAAGTGAAATTTTAAAGACATTCTGTTCATTTCAAAAAATTTTCCTAAAAGTTGCTATTTAAATGGAAAAAGTTTTGGACCATAAAAACAGCTGTTTAAGAAAGAGTCCTAAAGCCAAAATTTCACTTCAGTATAATTATGAACATGTAAACAAAATGAGGTGAAAATTACGAAGTAATGTGCAAAGTAGCTTCCTAGAAAAAGGAACACGAGTTTTTAAAACGGAAGTTTTGATGAAAAATATTTTAAAAGTAAACTTTAAACGTTTTAAGCACATTCCTGCCCATTAATATTTAAATTGAGTTACTTTTAATCTATACAGAAACATGATTTTGGCTTCGTTTGAAAACTTGTGAATTGAATATTTTGAATAGGAGAACTTAGTTTTTTTTTAATAAAATGCATTAGCGATAATTTAAACTTTTAAAATACTGTCAAACTCTCTTACAACGATTGCAAAGGGATCCCGGTATTTGCTCGTTATAACAGTGCTCGTAAAGAAGATTTCGTGAAAAAAATCAAATTCATCACAGTCGCTTTTCTTTAATTCCTATACAGTACCAAAGAAAGTTAATTTGCTTCGAACTGTCTGAGTGTCAGTTTCTTGTTTTTGAGGAATATGCATGCACGCACACATGTAATTTTTAAATAATGCTTTACTCCAAAAGTTAAAAGTGCTGTCATCGCTAGTTCTCGGGATTTATTTATCATTAACTTTGAACTGACTTTAAAATGTTGATGGAAATTTTCCCAAAAAAGGGCTGCTAGTCAACAGAAAATTTTATGAATCGCAGAAATATTGCTCGCTTAAGTAGGGTTAGCTCGTTAAAAGAAAGCTTGGTTACCATAGATTCAACCAACAATCTCTAATTTTCTCGCTAAATCGGGTTCTCGTTAATACAGGTTTCGTTATAAGGGAGTTCTGTATCTTGCCAGCAACTTAAGAAGTTCTGAAGTAGATATATTAAATAAAACAAAGATATCGCAGCTTAAAGGAAAGTTGTATTATAACTGCTTGTAAATATTCAAAACTTATTGCCACGACTGTTTTCTTCGTTTCAACAGTTAATTTGAAGCACTTGTTCTCGGACTTTGAATTCAAAGCTGAGCTTTCTACTTTGATCACAAATAGGAACGCTTTTATACTTTCCCGAAGCATTACTTTATCACAGCATTTTTACATCCATATTCAAAAGTTTTGAAAACAAAAATGTTAAAAGGGTATCTAATACTGGGAGCGGTTAAGGTGGTATGGAATTTGCTGATGCAAAAATAATTCCTTTCTCTGATACGCATAAAATAAAGTTGGGCTATTTTTTGAAACAGTCTAAATTTCTGATATGCATAAAGCGTTAAATTGGTTCCACTTTTTTGTTCAAAATTTACTTGGGTCAAAAGTCTGATCATATTCAAAATAAGGAATAATCCTTCTTGCCTTCACAATGCAGCTTATTGTAAATTATCTAGTAAGAAAACATGACTAAAAGGTCAAATCAATGTTATTTCCTCGAAATAAAATTCCTCGTAACTTATATTAGTTGGTATATTAATGTACAATAAATACTGTTTACTAAACAACCAGACTCGTTTTAAATTAAGGTTTGATACCATGCAATACGCTGTATGAAAGTTGTACTGAAGAAATTAATCTTTTCATACGTACAGTTGCGCAATGAAAAAATTTTGAAATCTAGCTATTGTGTTTCAATTATCTAGTCATTTTTTAACTGAGTAATAAAGTATCCTTCATAGTTTAAAACCTTCGTTTAAAATGCTTGGATATATTGAAGTTTTCTGAGTAATTATTTTAACACTGTAACTAATACAATTCTGTATATTTGTTCACGCACATAAGCTAAATTAACCTTAACCAATGTGTAAATAGCAAGTTTTTAAACTTTCTGCTTTATATATTAATGGTTTCTTATTTTGACTTTGCTTTCTGTCAAACTTGTCATTGGAAAATACTGAAAATCGACGTTTTAATGAAAGTGTCTATTTAACAAATAGCTGAAAACCTTGATCGAAAGAAAGTTCCCCTGAAGACTGAGCAAATCATTTCACTTTACAAATTTTTCTGATTGTAGATGGCGATTTATCTAATGTGAGATCCAATGCTATATTTTGGCAATAAAACTGGAAATATCAATTTTTTCGAAGATGTGATTGGTGCCAAGCATGCCAAACACAGAAAATGAGTCTTCGAAATGAAATATGAATGAAAATAATTAGTCGCCACCTGGCGATTGAACGTTTTATTCTTGCGGTTAAATAAAATGCTTAACCAACTA